>NW_022601467.1:19456914-19523589 GCF_009176505.1 Sitodiplosis mosellana | reverse complement strand
TTTGCGTTGAGAGAATATCAGAATGCAGCGAACAACTACACGATTTCAAGCTACGATCAACGACTGTCTAGACTCGAAATGCAATCGTTACAAAGACGACGCATCAACGCTTCAATGATGATCTTCTACGATCTCATCAATGATATTGTTCATTGCCCGCGCCTAAAAAACTTCGTCACCCAGAATACAAACGCAAGGAATACCCGAATTTCAGATTTATTTAAAATTGTCGACCAGCGATTAAGTATCACGAAAACCGCCCCTATCAACCAAATGTGTTCATACTCAAACCTGATTAAACCATTGTTTCAACAATCTTCTTCACGCAACAACTTTAAATCGTCACTCAAAAAGATTCCTGATAATGTCTTCAGGCTAAAGTCATTAGCTAATACCTACAACACGCATTTTTTTCCTAACCAAATGTGATTTACGCTATAAGCAGAAAAATGTATATTTTTTACTCATTCCATTTAATGTAACTATGCAGAATCATTTCTATTTACAATATTTATTATATTTTTTTTCAATCATGAGAATTGAATAAAAACAGCCAGTCTTTGGCGGTGTATTATTATTAAATCGCTATTAATCATGATTAAGTGATTGTGCAATTGATTAATTAATCATCGATGATGATTAAGTTGTTGTCTTAATCACAATGTCGCCGTGATTTACTGTGACAACTTAATCATGATTAAGTAAATTCTTAAATCTACACAATCATTTCGTTAATCACATCTTAATCATGATTAAGAATTTACTTAATCATGATTAACTATTTACTTAATCATGATTGAGTTGTCACAGTTAATCACGGCGACATCGTGATTAAGACAACAACTTAATCATCGATGATTAATTAATCAATTGCACAATCACTTAATCATGATTAATAGCGATAAAGTGATTAAGTGCCATCTTAATCACCCGAAAAATGATTGTGCAAGTGATTAAGTAATCGCAAAACGCCCACCTGTAGTTACTACAGTAACTAATTTTGACCATTTTCCACGAAATTTACCCATTTCAACCCATTTTCTGAAACATATTATAGCTTTGAGAGTACAGAATCGCTTCTGCGTGATCGTCTGAACAAATAACTTCTTGAATTGATAGGTAAAAAACCAATAATTACCGGAGTACTGGTGTAAAAACTAAGTTTCATCAAGAAATTCGTTCTTCCTGAAATGTGGGAACGCCTATAGTCATTAACTCCCGGCAGAAGCACCTTTACCCAAAACCATGGCCCATTATGAACTCAGGGCGGCCTAAACTATCGCCTGGCACTAATTTGGCTGATGTGCCAGATTAAAAAAAAACACGCGTCGGACGTCCGTATGCAAACTGAGGAATGGTACTGCTTCTTCTTCTTAACACATACTGTAAGTCGCCATATTGGAAGAAATAATGACAATACACTATAAATATTCAATATGGCCGCTTCCATTGTGCACGATTATGTGTACGATAGTGTGAAGAAGAAGAAGTAGTAGCATGCACAAAAAGTGTATTGGTTTTGATACGAATGGCGTCGGACGAGATCTATTGTGGTCAACAAATTTTCGAAAAAATCGTATTTTTTCAATTTTTCTGCGTTTTTGATTTTCTGCAAATTTTCTTCGCTTCGCTCCGCTCTGCGGTCTTGTTTCTTTCTGCAATTTGTTTTTCTGTAAAAAAAATTTCTGCGTTTTTTTTCTGCATTCGATACCGGATTTTTCCAAACATGTGATTGAAATATTCATTTTTCATCCAGGCCCGTCACATGTTTGCCAGCATTTCACACGTTCGAACGACATCTTCCTAGGCTGTCGTAAACTAACGTTTTTTCTGCTCAATGTTGAGTTGTGTCACTTTTGCTCGCAACTTTATCCTATTACAAAGAATTTTCACAAGGTGAACTATTGATATTGAAATTTATTCAGGTTCAAAGTCATGTCCATTCATATTTGTATTGATTTGAACATATGCAAAATCCTTGCGATAACAATATATTGAAATTCAAACAATAATAAACCTTTTTGTAGAGTTCAATTACCTTTCAGTCTATACTTGTACAAAAGCTGAAAAAAAAAACATTATTTGTCAATTAAGTGATGACTTTAATCGATTCAATAGAAACTTCAGTCGTGTGAATGGCTTTTATTCAATTCTAATTAAATGACATAGCTATGTGTAATCAAACATGACACCGTTAAACCATTAAAACTAAACTGAATCGAGTGCATGTAGAACAGCTGCGAACAAAAAAGTGGCGCTCATTATTCATTGTAGTCTATGAAAAGGTAATTTATTTGTTTAACGGCATTTTTTATTACAGGTATTTGAATTTATTGCTCAAAAACTTGGATGAAATTTGTTCTGACAAATACTGACTGTTGTGAGTTATTATTGATGGCTAGATTTTTTTTTTGTTTTCTTTCAATTATCATAGATATTTTATTATTAACCCATTTTCTACCAGCGTTCGATTTTTCGAACAAAGGCCATCCCTATTTATATGTCGACCTAGAGATAGGCAAGAATAACAGACATATACTCAAAAAGCAAGTGTTGAACATTATTTTTAATAATACTTAGGGAAGCCCAGGGTGGATTTAGAGGTAATAAAGAATCCCGGGCTAATGACCAATGTTCGAAAAATCGAACAAAAATTTTCCGGGGCATTTCTGGAAAACTACAAGACGAATTTTCCATCTGACATTTTTTTTTCATTTTTTCATGCCAAAATAACTCTAAATAGACTTATAGTTAATATTTTTAAATAAAGCATAACGGTTTTTGTTTGATTAGTTTGTGAGCCTACAAAAATATGGTTTGCAAACAAAAATTTTCCATATGACAGTTTTTACGGAGTTCCCAGGGAAAAATTATGCTATTGGGTCTGGGAATTAATCGTGTCGATTTTTCAAAAGATGGCGAACCTTGCATGGTTGTATCGGGCAATACTTTTTTCTTTTTCACATGAGTGGTCTAGTGTCAAACTACAAAAATCATCATCTATCATTTCATCGAAGTTTGGATAAACATTTTTTTTTGCGCCTTAAATATGTCAAATTTTGTACCGAAAAAGCAACATTTCCCGCAAGCATTAATTTTTTGCTTTCATTTGAAGAAAACTGCGGCTGAAGCGCATCGAATGTTGGTGGAAGCCTATGGTGAGCATGCTCCATCGGAACGTACATGTGAACGGTGGTTTTCACGGTTCAAAAGTGGTGATTTTAGCACGGAAGACAAGGAACGTCCCGGCCAGCCAAAAAAGTTTGAAGATGCGGAATTGGAGGCATTGCTCGATGAAGATTCGAGTCAAACTCAAGATGAGCTTGCCAGAGCATTGAATGTTGACCGAAGCACTGTTGGATATCGTTTAAGGGCCCTTGGTTTCATTCGCAAGTTGTCAAATTGGGTACCACATGAATTGACGCCAGCGCAAGCTGAAAGGCGTTTAGTGACTTGCGAAATGCTGCTCGCAAGGCACAAAAAAAGAGGTTTTCTGTATCGAATTGTCACTGGTGACGAAAAATGGATTCATTACGATAACCCCAAGCGCAAAGCATCGTATGTTAAGCCCGGCCAACCAGCAACATCACAGCCAAAACAAGAAATTCACGGCGACAAGGTAATGCTGTCTATTTGGTGGGATGAGGAGGGAGTGGTGTATTATGAGCTGCTGAGAAGTGGTCAAACCATCGATGGGCCTTTCTACCGACAACAATTGATACGTTTGAAACAAGCAATCAAAGAAAAACGCACGAAATGGGAGACCAGAAAAGAGACATTGATTTTCCTACATGACAATGCTCGGCCACACATTGAGAAATCGGTCAAAAACTACTTGGAAAATAGCGGATGGGAAGTTTTGGCTCACGCCCCGTATAGCCCAGACCTGGCTCCTTCCGACTACCATTTGTTTCGATCGATGCAAAACCATATGGACGGAGAGCGGTTCTCTTCAGTTGAAGAAATCCAAAATTGGCTCGATGCATTTATAGCCTCAAAAGATGAGGAATTTTTTAAGGCAGGCATCCGTCAATTGCCCACATTGTGGCAGAAGGTCATCGCTTCCGATGGACAATATTTTGATTGAAATGTAATTTCATTTTGGTATTCAAATAAATGTTTGAAAATTTAAAAAAATCGACAAAACTAATTCCCAGACCCAATAGATAGACTATTGGTTACTGATTTCGAACCCACTTTTGCACCTTGGTAGAAAATGGATTAAATATATGTAAATAAGAATAATTATAACATGAACATTTCATTGACTATAGAATTCGGCATCCAACTGTGTATTCCAGCGGGGAGCGCCATCTCGTTCATATATTCCATGATCTTTGATCATTTTGTACTTGCAATCACAAGCCACATTAAATTCAAGTACAAGCTTTGAACGATGAACTTAAATACCAGCCTGAACTTAAGATGTACTTACCACTTTGAAAAACTCACCGAACAACGTGTGAACTTTTTGCATAGTTGCGTAGCATAGCCGTTTAGTTGGATCCGCATGGGTCCGCTGTAATTTCATCGACCCTTTGTCAGAGCCATTGAATGCAAAAAGAAAGACGATTCGCTCTTAATTTTGTTTTATATTTATTTTAAAAAAATACAAGACAAAAAATATTGTTAAGTATTTGAATTTGAATTCTTTAACCAATCAGGTGATATTCTAATATCGATAGAAACATTTTTTTCCCTTTTTTTATTTAAAAAAAAAATGGTCATGAATTTATTAACATTTTTTCCGTCGTGCAAAGAGAGACATTTCTCTGAGATTTCATTTAAATGAATCGAAATAAAATGAACGCGAACATAGAACGGGGTTACAAAAAATAATTAATAATGTCATTAACTGGTGACATGTGAGGATCACATTTTCTCTTTGTATAGCATACACCCGCTCATAATATCTCATTTTCACTCTATTTATTTACTTGGTTTCGATTTTCTTGTGTTTTTTTTTGCTGTTTCTCTCATCTTAAAATTTAATTCCCCCGAATCGGTAAAACTGTTACATCTCCACTGACTAAACTTCTCCTTTTGTTCTGTTTAAATGTACGATGTTTTATTTATAAATAACGTACGTTTACTTCATTTCATTTCTATATGTGCAGAGTTATTGAATGCTGTGTTGTTGCTGTTTTTTTTATGATCTTGATCTGTGTAAAATTATTTTCTCTTTCTCTCTATTTTTTTTTAAACAATTGTTTATCCTTTTTTTTTAAATGAAAAATGAAAGTTTAGCTCTTCTTATATTTATAATTAAATTTTTTTTTCTTTTAACTTGGGATCTTCGGATTTTTTTAGAATCACACTGTATTTAGTGTATTTTGCGCATCGGATCGCATATAAATACTTTCTAAGCAAATCGCTATACACTATTTACTTAAAGTTCGTCTTTTGGTTGTACTTCGTCGCTTTCATCGACCTCAACTTCCTCCTGTGAATGAAAATGAAAGGAAAAGCAAGTGTTTTAGCATGCGTGAATCGAAATCAAATGGAATGGTAAAGGGTGGGCGTGGAGGAATACTTACAACATCTGGAACACCTTCACTGTCTTGGCCACCTGATTCCAAGAATTTGGTAAAACCTTCCAATGTACGTTCGCCATTGTAGTCAACAGCAACATTATCACCTTTTTTGTACAATTTGATTGTTGGGAATGATGTGATTTTGGTGTGTTCCAATTCGTTGGCAGTAGCATCAATCTTGGCAATAACAACAGTTTCTGAGTCAGCGAATTTCTCACCGAGTTGATCGTAGATTGGAGCCAATTGTTTGCAGTGACCACACCTAAAAACAAAGTATTTAGAAAAAAAAATGCGATTGATCTAGTTTGAGCTAGCTAATGGCTACGCCATATCAACTGGAAATATGGCCATGTGTAAAATGGAATGCTTACCATGGAGCATAGAATTCAACGAGTACATCTTTGTCTTTGTTGAAAACGATTTGATCGAAGTTGGATGAGACAAGTGTTTTGACTGGTGTTTTATCCCAATCTTCTGGCAATTTCTGTGACAAGAGATGTTGCTTCAATTTACCATCGATGTATGATTGCACGAAAGCTTCAATGTTATCGGCGTCCAATTCGCTGTTTTCTGGCTTGTATTTGGCCATATCTTCTTCCAAACGGATCAATCGCATTGATGGAACTTCTTCTTTTTCCATTCCAAAGAAGTCCAAGATACGTTTATGGTCTTCTTCATCGGCATTAATGGTGACAAACAAAACATCGTTACGGAATTTCTTGGCAACATCTTTGGCTTTGTCGGCGTATTTCTCCAAATGGCCGGCTTCTTTTGACACAAACATCAACAAATGGCTCTTGATGTCACCGCCGAAGATCTTTTGGGCTGATTCATGGTTGAATTCAACAATCAATGGTATTGAGTTGGCGGTCAAGAATTTCTTGATTTCGGCTTCGTTGCTTTCACCTTCGTACACGGCTTTACCTTCGTCGAATTGTTTGAACAAAATGATAGCTCCATCTTTAGCTTCGTATTTGCTATTTAAAAAAAAAATGGTCGAGAAAAAGAAAACAAATTTGGTTGCTAAGTATGTCTGTTTTGTTTAAATCGGTTGCAGCGCATGTGCTTTTTTCCTTCGTTCAAGTTACCTGAACACATCATCAGCTTCAGTAATGGCAAATGGATATTCATCGACGCCGCTGGCAACTGACAAGAAGGTCTTAGCTTCGGCTGATTCAGGATCCTTGAAGAAACCAAGAACAACGACTTTGTTTTCTTTGGTAAGGGCTTCGAATTCTTCAACAGTCTTGATTTCAGCGGCAGCTGGTCCAGTCTTCTTGGTAACCCAGGCAACAATTTCTTCGGATGTACGGCCACCGTTGTATTCAACTTCGTTTCCGTTTCGGAAGAATTTCAATGTTGGATAACCGCGAACACCGTATTCTTCGGCCAATGTTGATTCGATGGTGGCATCAACTTTGCCCAATTTAATTGATGAACCTTGCTTTTCGAGCGCTTGTGCGGCCTTTTCGTATTCGGGTGCCAATTGTTTACAGTGTCCGCACCATGGAGCATCTGTCCAAAAGAGATAGATAAAACCGAATCGTTAAAGACACATGCCGAACATTACCAGAACACTTAGAATGTGAAGATACATTTTTTTAATCACTATGAAATGTCTACAAATTGCCCTGCCATTTGTCAATAATTGTGAAAATGAAGAAAAAATAGTAACGTCATTCCGGAGACACATATTACACGATGCCGACTCGAAAATGTTGAACAGAGCCAATGCATTTTCTTCCGTGAAAATATGGTGCAATTACTTTTATTTGACACATCAAACTTCTTATCTATAAAAAAAAGTAGCAAAAAAAAACTTTGACAACGACTTTTGGTCGTTGCGTCGTTCTCCGAAAAAAAGTTTAAAATGATTTTACAAAAATCCAATTTAAAATTGTACGCCATAAACAGGGTGACTCAACAATTTCATTTTTTTTATCAAAATTTTCATCATTTTTTGTTAGGAAATTTGCCGAAAACACCCTTTTTTCTTCTTAAGTCTGCATCATATAACATGTGTAAGAAACGTAAAGCCGACGACTCATAAGATGTGTACAGTTGCTGTATTATTTGATGTGGTCGTTGTTGTTGTTGTTGCTGTTGGTATTCATATAACACGCTTATGTTGTGTATGTGGCAATTCGAACCGGAATATGTGCACACATAGAGAGATTGTTTAGAATAAAACCAAAGTTTATCATCCAGATATTAGAGGTTAGAAAATCTTTACGTCGCTTGTTGTCTCTTTCGTTATGTCCGGAATGAATTTAACGTACACACGACGCATACACGGAATGTATGTAGAAAGAAAAAGAAAGAGACGAATCGAATAGATAGGAAATGGAATGATACTTACAAAATTCGACCAAGATGAATTCATTTTCTTTGATTACGTTCTGGAAATTTGCCTGTGTAAGCACTAAAACACCACCTTCAACACTTGGTTCGGCATCGCACTGAACAAAGCCAGAGAATGCAAGTATGCATGTTGCTACGGCTAATAAATACATTTTGCGCCCGCTTGTTTGTTTCGAGATTACTCTACACCAACAGAAACGAAAAAATAAATGATGAAACGAACTAAAGAGTGTGCAAAAAAAAAGAGGAAGAGAAACCAAATTCCAAAATCAATGAATGTTAAATGAAAAATGACAAAATCTTGTTAATGTTCTGTGTTAATATAAGCTGAAGATTATTTTCACGTTAAAACTTCCGATTATGGATCAAGTCACAAAATACTAATGGAATCAAATTCGAGTACGAATGTTGAACAATAAGAAAAAAAATCAAGCAATTGGTTCTTTTTCTTGCTTTTTTTCCACAAGAAAATATGGTTATAATGCAGCTGATTTAAAATCAATTATTCATTGCTTTCTCATCAATCGAATGGTTCAAGTTAAAAAAATAATCGCCAAAAAATTCTAATTACTTTGAAATCGATGAGACGTAATGTGCTCCGTTAAAATGAACTAAAAACCAATCGGTTGCAAGTAAAATTTCCTACTGTCGAGATTTATTTCGCTGGCCTTTAAGTATTTTGTGAACTCTTTTTAAATGTTTAACGCTAGGCAATATGAACTCACACACACCGAACCGTACGACCGAACCAACCGACCGAGAATATGTGTATTATTGCTGAGTATTGCCACACGATGCTGTGTGTAGTGACGTTGCTTTTCCACGTCGTTCGCTCCGTTTCACATTGGTTGCCGAGAAGAAATAATACACAGCATTCAATTCGTGCGATGAAACAACAGCCGAAGAAGTAGAAAAAGCGTAGAAAAACAGTAAAACATGTAAATACAAATGGCCTACGTCGTCTGTTGCACCAATACTAGCGTCAATTGTCGGTTTCAATGCACACAGACATTGACATTCGACACGACAAATCCGTAACGTGGCATTACGTCGTATCATCGTGGGCACAATTCATTGGCTGATCAGATTTTTGTTGTCCACTCTCTATACGCTCTGATTTTATGTGTACATCATACACAGTGACAGCCGTGCCACCAATACATAGCCAACGTCACATTGCAGTGCGTGTGTATTGGTTTGTGCGGTTTGTATGGTGACAAGCAAAGCTTTGGATACACTTTACGTGTTCATTAGCTGACGTTCATTGTTGATGATACATTCGTTTGCCGGCACAATATTGTTTTGATGGACGCAACGCAACGATGTGGCTGAAATTTGTTGATTTTTATTTTTTTCCACGGCAAACAAATTAGAACAGTTTAATGACACTTTTTTTTCTGTTCGTTTTGGTCTTTTATTTTAAAACGTCACCACCAATCGGAATGCATATTTTCGGTTGCGATTTTTGTCTATTTTCCAGCCATATGGTTCATATGCTGCTGTATTGCATTACGATTTTGCCGCAATCCCACATTTGCATGATTATTTGCCGGAACGAAAGAAAGATGGTTTGCGACACTGCGTCGTATTGACAATGATGTGATATTCACAGTGTGTGCCACATATATATATATATATATATCGATGACGGTTCGCACAAACGTTTTACATGTCGAAATTTCCACTCACAAGGGATTGGGGCATGTTCCGAATTTAATGGCATTTCACAAGTCTTTATCCAGATCGAATTTCGTTGGTTTTCCAAAAAAAAAGAGAATTCGTTTCTGATAATTTACACCGTACAAATCCATAATTCCACAATCTGAAACCACATCATCGCTAAATTTAGTAAACAATCTTCTTTTTTTCTTCGGCATTCTGTTTCACCTTTGCCAACGCGAACAGTAGCGCAATGTGCAACGTAAAGTCTACAATTTGTTTTTTATTTACTTGATTGAATTTCATATTTCAAAATAATATTGAATTTTCTCCTTTTGTTTTTTTTTCCGCTTTCTTTTTTTTTGCCGCTGAAAATAAAATTAAACGGGAAGGTTCATGGACATGATGAGAAATGTGGACTTTCGTCGTGTCACCTTAAACTGTAGCTCAAGATAAAAACCAGCAAATACAACGTGTTGCAATTAATTACAGTTTATTGAGAAAATATTTTAAAAAAAAATGTTTCATTTGGATCAATCAAATTTGAATTACATTTGATGGTAGCAAAATTTCTTTTACCGTTTCATTATACATTGATGAAATGCCATTTATGTTTTATTTTTTGTTTATATGTCCGATATGTTTCATATGGGAAAAAAACCAAATACTTGATAAATGGTTTTTTTTACTATTTGGGCCGAGTTGTTTAACTACTGTTACGATTTTGGTGTTTCCCCTTTTATTTTTCATTCAATTTTTGATTAGACCGCTTCAGATATCGGATAAGCGATAATTACGCGTCGCTTATCATCATTCATGATGATGTGTCTCGCCCTTTTCACTTGCATTTTTCATATCTATATCTATGGTCGACTTAAAAGAAATTGATGGCAATTGTGGCAATGGCATTAATCATTCTTCCTCCTTTTTCTCCATTTCCTAATAAATATTCTATTCAAGTATCAAACAAGAAACACTGAGAACAACTATTATCGTCTAATTGTAGTAAACAAAATGAAAATTACGATGATTATTCTTAGAATGACATTACTAATGAGTTATTGCAAAAATGACATTTCCTTTTTTTTTCGTTTAAATTTTATTCTATTTTATAATTTGACTTCTGCTCAGCAAATTGAAACATGTAAAATTCGTTTTGTTTTTGTTATTATGCGTAGAGAACGAATATGTATATTGAATAGATGATTCATGTATGCATTTTTATACTTTATCCAAACGAATAAAAAAAAATCATTCTAATTCTCAAATTAAGAATTGATGGATTTGGTTATGTTTATGCAATGGATTTCTTTTTGAAACTTTGTTTTTTTTGTCATTTTTTTTCTTCGTTTATCAAAAAACATACAAAAGGCCATTAAATATCACATAATTTAGTTTTACATTTTTTTTTCTTCATCTTTGTCTCAGCATGAAATGAATTTCGAACTGAATTCGCAGGCGTGATATTTTATCGTTATAAATTTTTCTGTTCTTTCTTCTGAATTAAATGTAGACTAGAGTTACATTTCGAAAAAAAAATCAATCAATCATTGTCTAAATAACTAAATTCGAACAAGAAAAAACAATGGCATTTGAATAGGAAAAGCAAAATATTTGGTTTATGTTCCTCTTTGGATAATAGCAAATCGAGAATAAAAATAAAATGAAGAAATTCATTCTCTCGTTTAAATGGCTAAACAATGCTCTAGCATTACTATTCATCAAAATCTAAATATAATTTGTTTTTAATAATTGCATCATTGATTGATTGATATATATATATATATATGTATAAAAAAATTCATCTAAACCTGTCTCGTTAACGGCTTTTGTGTGTTCCATTGAACTAGGGTTTTTGTTTTTCTTTTAAAAAATAAAATGAAGAAAAAGAAAAAAAAAACCAAAAATAAATCTATGCTTTTTTTGGCTGACGATTAAAATTACTAGTGAGGTCCTCAAGCAATTCTTCGGTGCTGCGCTGTTCATTTTTGAATTTTTTCATGTATGTATCCGGTATGGACCAGTCCAAGAAGATTTTCACATTTGCCCGCAAGCGTTCAACTTCATGTAGTTTGGTGTCGGTGACTACATCTTGGCCGGCCATTTTAAGTGCATCCATCAGCACATTGTCAATCAATCGCTTATCAAATCCGAGCTGCTTGAGTCGATCCTGTGATGAAATCTTCTTCAATAGCACCGCAATCAGTAGCCGCATACGTGATAGTGTGGTTTCTTTGGTCGAGCATTTCGGTTCAACCGCTGCATGATGGCCACCAAATTGATCGTCAACCTGGTGCTCCGACACTTTTGGTGCTTTCGAACATTTGATTTTATGCTCCTGGAGTTCGTGCTTTGTTTTAAAATATTCCGAACAGAATTCACAATGGTAGACTTTGTCCATGCCATGAATGGCTCTCATATGCGTTTTCAAATGTGGCAATTGTGAGAATGCCGTCTCCGTGTCTTTGCACACCGAACATTTGAACGGCTTTTCGCCGGTGTGCTTACGAATGTGCAACTTCAGTACGCTCGAATGGGCAAACGCTTGCCAACACACCTGTTTTTATCCAAAATAGAAAAATATCATTAGCTTTGGAACATCTTGTTTCTTAGTTAAAATATTGTGAATACGAAAAAATTTCTACATTTCATACCTGACATCGGTATGGTCGTTCACCCGAGTGGATGCGCTGATGAACGATTAGCTGGGATTTTTGTGAGAATGTTGCACCACAATTGGCGCATCCGTGCGATTTAACATTTTCATGTGTTCGCATGTGCTGCGGCAAATGACCCTTGAATGTTCGTGAGCAAATGCTGCAGAAAAAGGCCTTCACATTCTCATGGAAGCATGTCAAGTGTTTTTTCAAAGCATCTGGCCGTACAAATGATTTACCACAAAGATGGCACGTATAGTCACGAACATTCAAGTGGCTTTTTACATGCAATTTCAAATTGACCGAACACGAAAATGAATTCGAGCATTGGGTGCAACGATATTTCTTCACGCCCGAATGGCTTGCCAGGTGCTGGGTCAACTGTAAATTCGGGGAAAAAAATACATCGTATTAAAATCATTGAGAAGGGAACAGAAAAATTGGCGAATGTAATGTAAATAAATGGGCATTGCACCGACCTGGCCACCACGAGCGAAGCGCTTGAAGCAAATTTTGCAGTGGTAAGGTTTCTCGCCACTATGTAGTCGCATGTGCAGTCGAAGTCGTTCTTTGATCGGAAACGATTTGTTGCAATAGTAGCATGTAAATGTTTCGGAAGTGCCATGTTGCGAAGCGATGTGATTTTTCAGGCATCCACCCTGTCGAAATCGTTGGCCACAGTGCTGGCACTCGAATGGTCGCTCATCGGTATGGATGCGAATGTGTTTGCGCAAATCGTTGCCACCTAAAAACTCTTTGTCACAGAAGTTACAAATATATCTACGTTTAGTACGGATGCGCTTCGTCTTTGGTTTTGTTGATGAATTCGTATCGGTTTTGTCATCACTACTATCAATCGGATCAGTATCCTCCACAATGTTATCATGATCGTTATTATTATGGCTACCGTTAATATGATTACTGTTACCAACACCATTTTTACTATCTCTAATTATTGATTTTGAACCGCGAACTTTTCGACCATTGTCCACAACATCGTCCGTATCGTTTGTTGGTTGCGGAGACAACGCAGATGGTAGTGGTGATGGTGGTGGTGGTGATGATGATGGTGATGGTGGTGGAGGAGGAGAAGATGGAAGCGGAGTCGTTTTACTTTTCTTGTTGCCGATTGTAGCACGGTTGTTATCTGGAATAGTGCGTTTTGTGCGCGTTTTCACACCACCTACATTCGATATTGTATTACGTGATCCTAGTCGCATGCTACTGCGTCTTGTTCGATTGGCCTGTGTATCCGAACCCATCGAATTGTCGCTAGTTGCATTTTCATGGGATTGATCACTGTTATTTGTACTCAATTTCTTTCCACCCTGAACCGAAATTTTGTTAGTTGAAGGCGATCGTTTGGGGTTTGTTGTTGCCGGGCCGCGCAACTGATAGGAACGTTTTGATGAAGTTGCACCAGTAACCATTATCCCTTTAGTATCGATAACATTAGCGCGTTTCATACTGCTTAATTCTTACTTTGTATGGATGACCGTTTTCAACAATCCATATCTCATGGGAATGATGTTGTTCATTCGGGATTTGAATTTGTTGTATATACGTATGCGTGTTTGTGTGTCTATGTATGTTTTTTTTTGGTTTATTTCGATCGAAGCTGTTTTCTAAGTTTCGCTTACTTCTGTGTAAATGTTTTCGCAAGTGTTATTCTAGCGTTCACAGTACCGCCACCATTAGCAATTTCTAATTTTATATAAAGAATAAGAAGAAGAAGAAGAAGAAGAAGAAATAGAAGGAAAATGGATTTGGTTCGTCTAACAACATTTTCAGGTTTTTCTATGTGTTATACATTTGTGAATGATAATTACTGTTTTACGCACAATCAGTCAAAGTCTATTGTTTTTTTTTGTTTATTCGTTCGAGGCCAAAAATGGTGCCGTCAAACACCCAAACAATCGATAAAAATTAAACTGAACAACCTTTTTACGTTGATAAAATTGAAGTCTTTGTTCAAATTTTTCTTTCGTTTCTCTCTCTCTCTCTCTCTCTCTCTCTCTTCCAATTATGTATGCACATATGAAGTGGTGAAAAAATATGCACATCTTATTTGCATTTAACAGAAATAAAATAAGAATAAGGTTAATAAAATCCCAGACCATTTCGTTGACTCGAATTTACTAAATACATAATGTGCAATGATTGATAAGGAAAAGTGTTTTAGTATCGTTTAGTTGTTGAGTAGTAAACGGTACTTTATACCCATGTTCACTATAAAATTGTTCGCATTACATTGTTTAACTCGTTAATATTAATTGTGTTACAATTTGGTTTGAATTTTAAAGTCAAATTACTGATCAAACAACTAAGCCGCTAGCCTATTGTACCATATGGATATGTGTGGAATAAACGAATTTATTTTGAAAAAAAAAAACATGGAAAAAATTAAGTAATAAAAAAGGAATGAGCATGCATTACAAAACCCTCGAATATAATTAATTGACTTGGCCTATGATCAAATCGAAGAAAAAAATATTATCCAAAAAATTACGCGTGAAATTTTTTCAAAATAAAAAAAACCAAAATCTTTTCTTATCATTTCATTTCTTTTTTCAAACTTCAAACGATGATTACAGCAAAAATCAAAACGAAACCTAAATCCATTCAGTTGGTTCTAACAAGAAAAAAATATGTCTGCAACATATCAAATGATTTCAATGATCGGTTAAACGACCAAATAAAAATTACCCAATGGAATTTACACATCGAAATTTTACGCTCGATTTATTATGGAATTCGATCGACGGAATCGTAAATGACATAACATTTTGCATTGAATGCAAAAGAAATGTGTGTTTTTTTTTTTTTGGTTTTGTTTTTCTATTAGGCCCAAATGGGTCTATTATTTCGAGTGCGTTGATTTGTAACAAGCCTCCATTCGAGTGCAGTGAAAACTAGGATTAATTCTATATTTAAAGCACAATAATGCACTACACTCACCAATTCCGATTGGCGTCGTCTGAGTTGATTAACGTTCTCGCCACTATTTTTTCCTGGTTTTCATTTAGTTTTATTCGTTTGCACAAAATGGCATGTAAATACCATTCAATGACCACGACGATATAAATGTGTTTTTTTGGGGCTAGACCAAAGAAGATCGCTGATTTTTGGGCGAAAATAAATTTTGAGAAAGAATGAACGAAAAATTTGTTGTAAACAAGAAACTCGCTCCACTAAAAATGACATACGATGTCAGTTTCAGTTTCGTGCCCATTCGTGTGTGTGTGTGTGTGGGTCAATAGGTGTGTGTACACATTATACGAATGTGTCGTAGTTTGTGATTGTTATGATATCAACACACAATCAACTATTGTTCGGCGCATGCGCAATTTATCATGTAAAATTGATGAAATTAACATTTTATTGCAACGCATTTGTTTCAAAGTCATCAGTTAATTGCGTTAAATTAATCTATGAATGTCGATTAAATTCTAATTGTTTCGTTTGCTCCATACATTAGTTGGAATTTGTTTGTTTGATTGCGATGCAGCCGACACAATTTCATACAGATGGCGCTATCAAATCAATGGCAGCACATGTACGATTTGAGTTTAGCTTGTATTTGAAACGACAAATGTCACATTTTTACATCGGTCTAAATGTCGACTTTTGAACACAACGCGTGAGAAACACATACAGCCCGCTATAACCACGATTCGAGCATTTTGCCAAGGATCAAACAATCATTTCAACGACAATAAATTGCCAAATTAACTCGTCAACATGTCTGGTGTTTTATTCGAAGATATTTTCAATGTAAAAGACATGGATCCGGAGGGTAAAAAATTCGATCGTGTCAGTCGTTTGCATTGCGAGTCTGAATCATTCAAAATGGACTTGATTTTGGACATCAATTCATGGTTGTATCCAATGGAATTGGGAGACAAATTCCGTTTGGTTCTGGCCACAACATTGCGTGAAGATGGTTATCCAGGTAAATGATTATTTCTATAACCAATAATATTTTCATCACTTGCATATAATAGAGCCAGCCAACGAGTGAATGACCATGTTTTGACTGTTTACAGATAGCGGTGAATACAATCCAATCGAAACAGAAGACTCACGTGCCGACAGCTTTGAATACGTAATGTACGGGAAAATCTACCGGATCGAAGGCGACGAAGCTCACAATGAAGCATCCAGCCGATTGTCCGCATATGTGTCGTACGGTGGGCTTCTGATGCGGCTGCAAGGCGATGCAAATAATTTACACGGTTTTGAAGTTGATCAACACATTTATCTTTTAATGAAAAAATTGGCGTTCTAATCGAATGATACCACACAAATTTTGGTGTATTTTTTTTAAGTATAAATAAACTACATTTAACGATTTTTCTAGAACAAGAAAATTAAGTTTATCTTTTTCGTCTTATCCGAATTGGGCTAACTAATGACTTCTAGAATTGATCGCAGATTTTTCAATTTCCGTTGCCTCGGCCAATTTTCTGATGAGTTTTCGAAGGGCATTCCGTTTGAGACGGGCGCCATTCAAGCGAAATTCCACTTCTGGGTCGATGATTTCACGAATTTCAAATGTATCGGTCAAGAACTTTTCCGCATTTGCAAGCAAATGGATGCCACAATCGAAATTGTTCACCTATTTTGGAAGAAAAAATACAATTAAAAAAATCAATTATTCCCAAGGCGAAAAGTTGTTCGAAAGAAAATTCTAAATTACCTGTTCTTTGACATCGACGTCAACGTTTTGCAAACGAGTTGTTAGATTGCCAATTTCCTCCTCTGACATGTGTCTTTGGACAACGCAAGCACATCGAATGAAATTCCGTAGATACCGTAACATTTGCGGTTTTTTGTCGTGAGCATGAAGTGGCATTGAGTCCAAGGTGAGTATTCGAGATCGTCTGCGCATTGCAGATTCACCATGTTTGCCGCCAACATTCATCGGATAGCAAATGATCATGAGAAACCAATGTTCATCTATATTGACTGGAACCAGCAGAAAGTCCTTTTCAAAGATGTTGACGCGTCGCAGCCATCGAACAGTGCGTGCTTCGTCCATTTGATCCAGTGCTTCGGAGAAGAAACTATCGAATATGTGCACTCTGCGCTGTTGTTCTGGCGTCAACATCATACGGTACATGTACTTGAGATAGAAGTTGATGATTTTATCGTTGAGATATCGGTGTGCTCGTAAACAATTCAGATCATCTTCGGTGATTTCTATATTATCGAAGGTTAATATCACCTCCGAATTATTCGACATTGTTGAATCAATCCCAATACGTTTTCACATCCCAAAATTTGCGGTTTTAATTGATGAGACTCGGCAAAAGTTTTGATCGTTACCTCAAATGTATACAAATGGTTGCGTGTGCGCCATTCAAACGAAACGTATTGCTGTCAGTGAGGGGAATGTCAAAATCCGAGTGAGCCGTGTTCGTCGTGTTCGCATGCAGAAAAACTCACGCGTGATTGAGTGTAGTTGAGATATTGATTTAAATTAGCCCCGTATACGAAGTGAACGTATTCGGTACCATTACATTCCGTGACATATGTCATTGCGAACCACGATTCTTCCGACAGGCTGGTTCACTTGTTTCAGCACAAACAATTTGTAATATCACCTATCATTTAAATCGTGTTGTGCATCCGTCGTACGCATTAGTCGACTGAAAAAAAAGAATCTTTCAGATTTTCATCACACCACCGAAGTTCATTAGCTCGAAAATTGAAAAATGTTGTCAAACGTGCGTATGCTGACTCGTCGCGCTTTTTCCACATCGCATAAATTGGCTGCACAACAGCTTACCGTTCGCGATGCATTGAACCAGGCGATGGACGAAGAAATGGAAAAAGATGAACGTGTGTTTATCTTAGGTGAAGAAGTGGCCCAATACGATGGTGCATACAAGGTAGATATAACCGATAGAAAGAAAAAATCTAAACAGAAATCAATTTGGATTTTGACAGAAATGATAAGCAAATTAAGTGGTCTAATGCGGCAAAGTGAGGCAAAAAAAACCGTGCCATGCGATTACGTAAACATACGTGAGTGAAAAGTTTGTGGTTTATACTTTGGGGTTATTCAATGTCAATACAATTCGACTGTTATAACATGCAGCCCTTAAATATTTTGGTTAAGCATGTGATATGTGCTTCAAACATTTTTTTTTTCTATTGAAATCAAACATCGATTCATCATTTCAATTATATAATGTATCCCTTGGATGGAATTTGACATTTCGTTCAAAGCAGATGATTTATTTTTCGAATTCAAATATTCCGTGAAACGTCCGGGCGACTAGATCAAAATACATTTCGAATGAATGTTTTTTGAATAATATTGATGATTCCTAAAATTCAGATCGAAAAATAATTTTTTTTTCAGTTTTGATTTTGTCAAATTCAAAAATTATTTGAATTTTGCGCCATAGACAATCTCCCAAGAGCAATCAAAATCAAACCACTTCAACCTTCGGTTGAACTTTTCGTGTGTGTGTGTGTGTGTGTGTATAATTTACAATACACGCATTGACACTTCACAACCAAGCATCGCTCAACAGGAAGAGTGATCTAGTGTTCTGCCAGTTTGATTGCCATTTCTTATCAATATATAAATTGTTTGCTGCATTCTATTATCATTCGATAGAGAGATGTTGAATGAAATGTCTGGCGATCACTTGAACGCCGTTAAAAGTGAATGATTATTGTTATTATTCCAACAGGTTTCCAGAGGCTTGTGGAAAAAGTATGGTGATAAGCGTGTCATTGATACTCCAATTACTGAAATGGGCTTTGCCGGTATCGCTGTTGGTGCTGCCATGGCCGGACTTCGACCAATTTGTGAGTTCATGACATTCAACTTTTCCATGCAGGCCATCGATCAGGTGAATATTCAAACACAATTTCCCACACGTGCCCTCTCCCCCTTTATCTCGATTCTAAATTGATTTTTTTTTTCGTCAACATTTTCTGTGCTCGTTGAACACAGGTGATAAACTCGGCAGCCAAAACATTCTACATGTCAGCTGGTACTGTAAATGTGCCGATTGTTTTCCGTGGTCCAAACGGTGCTGCTGCTGGTGTAGGCGCACAGCATTCACAGTGCTTTGCCGCTTGGTTCGCTCATTGTCCTGGATTGAAAGTCATTTCGCCATATGACAGTGAAGATGCAAAAGGTAAATGTACACACAGCGAATATCCCTTCATCACAATGGGAGTTTTCTTTCCCTTCAAAATTTGAAACATTCTTTCTCTCTTTTTCATCGAAGGTTTGCTGAAAGCTGCCATCCGTGATCCGGATCCAGTTGTATTCTTGGAAAATGAAATGGTGTATGGTGTTCAATATCCAGTATCGGATCAAGTATTGGACAAAGAGTTTGTGTTGCCAATTGGCAAAGCCAAGGTGCAACGGCCCGGAAAGCATGTTACAATTGTTGCTCATTCAAGACCTGTCGAAGCGGCCCTCCAAGCAGCTAACGAATTGGCTGGCGCCGGAATCGAAGCTGAAGTCATTAATTTGCGTTCAGTGCGACCACTCGATGCAGAAACGATCTTCAAATCTGTTCAAAAAACAAATCATCTCGTCACTGTTGAAGGCGGTTGGCCACAATGCGGTATGTGATTAAGACGATGGCATGTTGGCCCATTTCAATGAAAATTAAATGCGATGTTTTTTTTTTTATTTCAGGTATTGGATCTGAAATTTGCGCTAGATTAATGGAACACGAAACATTTTTCCATCTCGATTCTCCAGTCATCCGCGTTACCGGTACGTACAAATTTTCGTGAAGAGAATTTTTTTTTTTAATTTATACTCCCTCTGGATAACTCTCATCTATTAATGCATTGTGTTTCTTATCTGATTAGGTGCTGATGTGCCCATGCCATATGCACAGACATTAGAAGCCGCTGCTTTACCACAAGCCAAAGATATCGTGGCAGCCGTTAAGAAAGTGTTGAATGTTAAATAGATACGCGAGACGACGTTGAAAATAAATTTTTAAAATTAAAGACATGTCTGACGTAAATTTTTAAATTGATATTGTCACATCGGAGTCTCTATTTGTCGGAGGCGTATATGTAATTGTAAATATTCATCGAAAGAGATTTTGGAGGAATAAAATTCATCTAAAATAATTATGCGTAAAATATTAAAAAAAATATGCACATTTTTTATGATGTTTTTTGTCCTTTTTTTTATTATCATTCACCTTATCTCATTCGAAAATGCTTTGTTTTATTGCAAACACGTGGAGCATTCAATTAATGATATTCATGTTATTCATCGACAAAATTGTGTTCAGCACACATATCACACGGTGGCCACACATCGGATGGCGTAAAGTTTTATTTCCACTTGAACTGACGCTGTCCAGAGTCAAAAATCATGTTTCCGCCAGCTTCAAATGCTTCATTGCTTTTTATCAGTTGTTTCATTGGGTTTAAGCACTTCAGCAACGGATTCTTGTGCATCAAGCCATCCATTGTACTTTGGATTTACAACGTAGCGCTTGGTGGCGTTACATTTGTTGCACTTGATCAGACATGAATTAACGTCGTCCCGGTGCTCATCTTGAATTGACAATTCGGCAGACACACCCGGTCTCAACATTAGGCCACATTGTTTGCATATCGTTCGTTTCATTTCTGGCTCCCTGAAAATGTACACAAACAAAAACACAATTGACAATGATAAATTTGACAAGACGGGTTTGCTGTTGGGCTTACATTCGTTGCAGTGATTTTTTCGAAATCAATTTGCACTGTGCACCATAGTAACAGGATAGAGCTTTGGATTTGGGTATGATTTGAGATGCCGCTTGGTACAAAAAATTCATGCGCTCAAACGTGTCTTTGCCTTGACACAATTTTTTCGACTTATCTCCCATCACTGATTACCTCTATCTTGAAATATATTTAAAGTGAATTATTACTTTTGTGGGATTTTCCATTAACTTCATCGATTCGACACGACGCATGTAATTACTTCAACAAAACGTAAACAATTATCAATTTTTGTGAACCTAACCTCAACATAATTGACAATCGATGCAAGGAGAAATATAACCGGTCAATTTGAATTTCAACAAGATGAAACCACTGCAAATCTTTCAATCACAGTTTTTTTGTCATTTTATTTTCGAGATTCGAGTCTATTTAACAAGTAAAACATTTTCTTGCATTGCATGCAATGAGAATTAAAATTTTCATTTTCTTATGATTAAATTGAATGTTCAAAATCTTTGCCATGTCTTTATTCGTTGAACTTGGTTTAGTTAGTCAATTGAATTTTAAGAAAATAGCAACAATTAAAAATTGTATGGAAAACAGTTAAAATGAATGCATGATTCAAATGAAAAGTGCCGAAAAACGAGTGTTATGCATATATTTGACACATATGAAAAAGAAAAGAAAAAAAAAACATAAAAGGCTGACATATGTATTGTCAAACTAATAGTGTCAACAGTGTGGACTCAATCATTCACCGTTGAACAAATGGTAAACAAAAAATTGAACATTTTTGCCTAAAGAGTCTTGTAGTCAAAAGACTGTTTTGTAGAGGCGATAAATGAATTAAAGTGCACTTTTTATTGAGGAATATTTTATAAATATCAGTCTTCGAATGATCGATCATCATGGAAATGCCACTATTCAAAAACAACAAAACTGAACCGTGTAGTCTTCCTTGTGAACAGTTGTTGGTTGCTGACATAGAAATAAAACAAGAATCGGAGATAGAAATAGGCGAAATAGACGAAACAACATTTTTGCAAGGATACCCAGAATCGTCGGAAATAGGCAGCAATTCAAATAATCTCAAGTCGATCGAAGACGTTACGATTTACGATCAAATCATCAAAGAAGAACCAGTATTCTACGATGAAGTTAATAGTCAAGTTTTGTCATATCCAGAAACTGAAGAAAAAACATCGAAAGCAGCATTCGAACGATTCTCAAACAAAAAAGTCTCATGAACAACAGGATTCCGATGCACAGCAAATGAACAGTTTGCAAAGCCAAACTACAGATAGCAAGCTAAAATGCAGGTATTGTCTCAGAAACTTCAATACGATCCAACGTGTCGAAAAGCATGAGCGAATCCACACAAACGACCATCCATTCAAATGTTCGGTATGCTCCAAAGGCTATAACAACAAAACTCATTTTGAAGCACATTTACGAGTTCACACGGGTGAAAAACCATTCAGCTGCGAACTTTGCGGGATAAAATTTCGATCGTATATGATGCTATACAATCATAAGAAGGCCCATGTCAAAGGGAAAACACTCCCAGAGCCGATCCCGCAGCGGTCAAACGAAATTGTTGAACACGTTGAACCGACTGACTTTCCCGAATTCCGCCTTTTCGAATGTTATTTGTGTGGACTCCGTTGCCAATCAGGTGGTAGTCCCGCAAATCTACTCAAAGTACATATGCGAGAAGAACATTTCGGTAGAAAAACTTATCAGTGTGAGATTTGTTCGAAGAAATTTGCGCGCAAAAAAATACAAGCATGAGTGTAAATATTGTCACAAGAAATATTCAACGCTGAGAATCTTGCGAAACCATATTCGAACCCACACCGGAATTAAACCCTATGAATGTGAACATTGTGGAAGAGGATTTCTTCGGCAGGCGGATATGTTTCGACACACGCTCATACACACCGGCGAAAGGCCTTACAAATGTGATATTTGCGAAGCAACTTTTTCACGCAATCATTTACTTACTGATCACAAACGAAATATACATTTTTTACGGAACAATAAACGTAACTCAGTGTAACCTAAGTTTGAACTACGTAATACATAATAACTGGTTTTCAGGAGGAGAAATTAATAAAATAAAATGTTTGTTAAGAAAGAAACATCGACGCATTCATTTGTTTATATAATTTTCCCAATATTTATGTGATTTGTCAAAAAAAACTATGCTATACTTATCTTGTCTGTCCACTTATAAATGAGAATTCTAATTCGATGGGAAAAAAAGGAAAATTCCGCATTTGAGTAAAGTAGAATTGAAAATTCACCAATTGTTAGGCTAATGCAATTGACTCAATTGAAAAAGAAACTAAGGTAACTTCCAAATGACAATTTTTAGTCGATTTCATTGCCTTTTCAAAAATTCAGATCTGACATATATACTTTTCCATCATTTTTAATGGCTCAATAGGAAATCCGGTCAATATTTCATAGAACACTTCTTAATTTGAATGAATAGTAGAGAAACAAGTTTTTTTTAAGAATGCCGAATAACATAGCATTACAAAAAGAGTAATTTGATTTTATTTAATATTAAAATCGGTTGTAATCTCTTGGACGGAATTACAATGGACGGAAAACGATAATACAAAATTGTATCGTTTCACATTTTGCGATAGCTTATTCGTGAAAAAGTGTCACTATATTTAATAATTGAAAAGATGTGATCTTATTACCGTTAAAAATATGTGAACTTTCGCATTCTCGCATTAATTACTACAATTATTTGGAAAAAAAAAACTTATAAATTTGATTACGGTCATACTAGTTGCGGTACTATTCGATGCGGTTATAACAGCTCTTAACCCAATCAAAGCGATGGTTCCATATGGAACCGTTTTTGAATATGTTCTGCAAGAACACGTAAATTGGTCAATTTTTATTTCGTTTCTCGTCTAATGACGTTTTTATGACAGAGAAAAGTTGAATCTATCATAAAATTTATAATTTATACCATTTGGTTCGGCAAAATATGAAATAGGGCATTTTGCATTTCGGCAAAGAAAATTTAGGGGGTCAACACATGGGAATGAATCGGAAAATTTTCAAACAACTCGATTATTATTTTATTTCGGAATGAAGTTTTGAAGCCAAGCATGTACAGATACATATCTTTTGATCTCAAAATTAACATTGACAACAAAAAACATGAAAAAAACAATCTTTCCATGGTTTTTCTTGTGTTTGTATTGAAAAAATACGTCGTGACGAAATCAAGGTTTTCCACGGAAAATCTTATGAATTTTCAATCGGTCGCACTATAATCCAAAAGTATGCATGCTCACCTTTATCAAAGACTTAAAATTGAATCGATTTTTTTATATTTTGTTTGCATTTAAGCCAAATTTTTAGAACTTTGCAGGAAAAAATTGAAAAAAGAGATCACGGCTTTGAATGGGTTAATGAAAAAATAAATTACTAGCTACTAAGTCATTTTTACAATCAACAGTTATCAACTAAATTGATAGTTAAAGGTGGTTTAATTAGACTGTTATAAACACCTTGCAAACTGGCAATTTAGTTTATAGACAAGTAAATTGCTTGTTTAGTCATTTTTTTTTTAAATAAAAGCTGTTAAAACCTGCTATCTTCAACATTATTGAAACTCGATTACCGCTGTAATATGTTTACTAGCATGAGATAGTCTTTTAAGACGGTGTCAATTGTGAAATCATCGTTTAAAAAAATGATACTTTGTTACGGTGAAAATGATCCTACCCTAATGAAAGGCACTTAATATATGACTTGTTCATGGAATGGTCGATGTCATATCTATGATGGTAAAATGCAATAAAATCATGCTTGAACGGAAGAGAATTGAATCAAGCATTTTGTTCTTCCAGCAGTGGTAAATAGTATGGCAATGTGTAACCTCCTCGTCTTTTAAATGAGAGTATATGCTGGGGTGATGATAGAAATTGCCATAAAATCGATGTTATTTCGGAAAATGTTGGTCGTTCGCTGGGCTCGATTTGCCAGCAGTTGAGCAATAATTGATGCATATCATTATGGATGTAGGGAATGCGTTCGGGTCGTGCACCTTCTTTAATTCGACTCATCAACTCATTTGAACTGATGCTTGGGAATAATGTTCCGCCCAATGAACAGCATTCCCAAATGAGACATCCAAATGACCAAATGTCGCTCTGAATACATAGATGCTGGAACCGTAAAACTTCGGGTGCGCTAAAACGACTTGTATCGATTTTCTTTCCATTACTGTCAAAGCACATGCCGAAGAATGATATTTTTGGAATGTTAGCACTTGTCATGAAAATGTTATGAGTGCTCAGCTTGCCATGGATAACCTATTGAAAATGAATTAAAATCAATGGAATTATTGCGATTGATCAAATTGTGAGAGAATATTCTATGGAAAATCTATTTTCATCAATGCTAAAACCTCTTGATTGCTGATAAATTCCATTGCAGCTGATAGTTCACACAGAGTTTGTAATATGAATAATTCCGAAAGTGAGGACAAGTCCTTTGAATCGGGTGTCGTCCGTGAACCAACCAACACGGTCTTCAATGATGTATGCGTTTCTTCAAACAGTAAATATAGCCAGTTGGCTGATTGACAAAATCCGTAGAAGTCGACCAAATTTTTGTGGAAACTGAGCTTGAGTAAGCCACTCAATTCTCTTAAAAACTGATTTTGACACAGTGTATCCATATCATCTGCAAAGGAAAAATGGTGAAACATTCTCAGTAGTTGATATTTCAATTTTTTTTTAACGAACTTCAATGACATCGTAACCACAAACCTGAAACTACGTGCACATGACATGGTGTAGCATTTAATTTTCCACCAATTATGTCACCATATTGGCCAGTTGCAATCAATTTATTAACGTCAAGTTTAACATTATTTCTGGGATGATTTTTACTCGGTTCAACTTGATCAAGGATATCAGATATATTTTGATCGAAACTTTTTTTCGAAAATCCGTCTGGTTGATAAGCGTCATTATTCTCCTACACAGAAAGAAGTATGCAAAAAGAAACAAAAACGTCTTCAATAATTAGGGAAACTTATGGTCAAGCAATAACTTTATGATTTCTACATACCACTTCCATCATTGGCCCTTGGACAGTCAACTCATGATGATCCGATGGTAAACGTTGCAAACGTGATCCCATTTTCAGGCGCAAGTACGTGTAACCCACTACACTGAATATCAGCAAAATGCCGAGAAAACCGCAACCGATAAGAAGCATGAATTCGACACCATCACGTCCACCTATTTCAGATTATTTATATATTTTAAAGCATTCTAATGATTTCGATTTAATCGACGGCATAAAGTCAAAATCAATCGTTTCACTCACCATCGTTTCCAATGTCTATTGCAATCGGTGCTGTTTTCTCATGCATTGCCTCTCTTGTGTAAAGGGTTTTCGTAGTGTTTCCGAGTTTTGACAATACACCCAATGCTACATGAATGTGTCGGTCAGTTGGCAATGGTACATTATCATAACCGCCATAATTCAGTCCATTACCAATAACAAACTTTCGTGTTGTACTCTGAAATAGAAGAGAAACGCGAGTTCAAAGGCATATTCTTGTGGTTGAAATAGAGAATTCACAGGAAAAACAAACCTCATTGTCCAATGAAGCAGTTATATAGTAGTTCAAACCATCTTCAGACGCATGTTTATGGTCCTTTAGCAGGTTTTCGTCGAATTGTTGGAACAATTCGGAGTCGACAAATATCACTACCACATGAATGGCAGTGATTGGCCCATTATTATTTACAAGAGACGGAATTTCGACTGTCATCGTTTTACCATTATGATTCAAAATGTTTGCCGATGGAGGCGGCGGTTCTGGTACACCAATATCAGTTTCGCCTACAAATCAATTTGTAGATGACATCATGAAAAATGAATAAATAATTTACTTGCCATAGACATTGGAAACGGACCTACTATCCATTTTGAGCCACCTTCACCAAAATCATTTGAGAACGATATTATGGAGATGTTGTATCTTGAACCTGGCGAAATAATATGTTTTTTATTTATTCATTCAGATTGATTATAATCAAATCAAAAATTGGATTCAAATCAAATTTCACGGTGGTTTTTAGCCACAAAAATTGTTTAAATTGATTCCATTTACACCGAAGAAATGAGCTGTCAAATTGTTAGAAATTCGTAATTCATCTACCTGGATGCAAATTAACCAACTCGTATTGAACGGTGTGATCGATGGTTTCTATCGTCCATTCTGGTGGCGGCGCTGGAAGCATTGTTCCATAATTCTTGACAACATTAGCACGTATTATGTATCGAGAGAGTGTAGCCTTTTGTTCTGGTTCCGACCATTCAATCAAAATTGACGATTCTTTTCGATTGATTATATTTGCATTTTGCGGTGGCCCTGGTACTCTGATCTCCGTATCGTAGACAGATTGTACGTATCCACCACCACAAAATTCATCCGCATCTTCCGCACAAGGTCTATTACACTCGTCCAAATTTACTTCCTTTTCGTTAAGCGTACTTGTGCATAAGCATGAATTCCCATCAAGTACGGCATATCTGGCAATTAAAATGATTCAGAAATTATAACACATCACATAAATTAAAATGCATTGGTATTGGCAAATTACCTATAATACACATTTTTGCATCCATCAATGCACACGTTTGGTGACCCGGAAAACAAATCCAGACGCCTCAAATATGCATTCTTATGGAAGCATCCAACAAATTCCGCACCATTAATGATCACAAAATTGTGTACTAACACAATTACTACAGCAATACTGCCGATACGCGTATTCATTGTAGATGAATTTGAAGAGAAAAAAAAACTTTTTTATAACTCTCTCATTCCATAAAAAATAATGCAAAATTTGCTAATTTGTTTTTAACGAAGATTTGGAATTAACTCATAAAGGAGTGCCATATATCTGTGATTCATTTGACACATAACGAAACAGACTACGAAACAACAAACTGACAGATAAGTTGTCAAACTCCTAATGTCAATAGTTTTACGTTTTACTCAATATAAACATAAATTTAGTTGTTTTCCATTGTTTACGGTCGGAATAAACGACCGATACCAAAGTAGCCCAGAATGATTGGGTATTTTGGCATAACTGAATTTTACGCTTGATATTAAATTAAAGTTCAATTTTTATTGAAAATAGACTCGTATATATATAATATAAAAATCAATGGTGACAAACGGGCCATCATCATGGAAAGGCCACTATTCAAAAACATCAAAACTGAACCATGTAGTCTTCCTTGTGAACAGTTGCTGGTTGCTGACATAGAAATAAAACAAGAATCAGAGATAGAAATAGGCGAAATAGATGAAACAACCTTTTTGCAAGGATACCCAGAATCATCGAAAACGGCCACCAATTCAAATAATCTCAAATCGATCGAAGACGTTACGATTTACGATCAAATCATCAAAGAAGAACCAGTATTCTATGATGAAGTTAATAGTCAAGTGTTGTCATGTCCAGAAACTGAAGAAGAAACATCGAAATCAGCTGAATATTCTGTGCCCACCATAAAATTAGAACTCAATGATAAAAAAAAACAAATAGAAGATAAAATCTTTGAATGTTTCATTTGCAGATGTGAAACAATCAACATTGGCCTATTAAAATGGCATTTACAAGAACGTCATTTGCTGGGACCATTGGTAGGAAACCAGCAATCAGCGCAGAGAAGTTTACAACAATCGAAAAAACAAGAGTTGCCGAGAACGAGTGTTGAGCCAAACAGATTGAAAAATCGGTATTCAAAAGCTTTCCAAGCACAAAAGTCTAACCAACAAAAGGACCTCGATGGACAGCAACACAACGTACAAAATCAAAGTAATAAACGTGGGCTCGAGTGTAGCTATCATTCGACAAAAAGCCAATTGAAACCACCCCAAGTGAAAAAGCTAAATCGAACGAATGTTAAACAGAATGGATCAAAAGAGAAGCATTCGAACAGTTCCCAAACAAAAAAGTCTCATAAACAACATGATTCCGATGCACAGCAAATGAACAGTTTGCAAGGCCAAATTACTGATAGCGTGCTAAAATGTAGCTACTGCCATAGGAAATTTAATACGATCCAACGTGTAAAAAACCATGAGCGAATCCACACAAGCGACCAGCCATATAAATGTTCCAGTTGTTCCAAGGGCTACAACACCAAAGCCCATTTTGACATACACATGCGACGTCATACGGGTGAAAAACCATTCAGCTGTGAAACTTGTGGCATAAAATTTCATTCATCATTCCAGCTATATCGACACAAAAAAGCGCATGCCAAAAAAATAGTTCTTGCCGAGCCGCATTCACAGAGAACGAAAATCGTCGAAAATGTTGAACCAAATGATTTTGCTAATTTTCGCATTTTCGAATGTTACTTATGTCGATTCCGTGGCGGTATAAGTACGCTACAAGTACACATGAGGGAAAATCATACTGGAAAGAAGCTATACCGCTGTAAGATTTGTTCGAAAAAGTTTGCACATAAAGCATCCATTTACAAACACATGAATACGCATTCGAAGAGCAATCAATGCGAGTGTAAAGTTTGCGGAAAAACACTGGCCAGCGAAAATGGCCTAGTGCTGCACTTGCAAACACACAAAGGCGAATATAAGCATGAGTGTAAATATTGCCACAAGAAATATACAACGAACAAAATTTTAAGAAGCCACATTCGAACACACATCGGCATTAAACCGTACGAATGCGAATATTGTAAGAGAGGATTTCTTCGGCAGGCGGATATGGTTCGACACACACTCATACACACCGGCGAAAGGCCTTACAAATGTGATATATGCGATGTCACTTTTTCGCGCAATCATTTACTTACTGACCACAAAAAGAATGTTCATTCTTTGCGGAAATTTAAATTGAATACGTTTTAATTTAAGTCATTGTCAAATGAAATATTCAATAAAACAGAAGTTGTTTTGAAATTGGTAGAAATAAGAATAAATGATCAGAATAAAATCCAAGAGAATAAGAAAAAAAAGTAAATCTTCCGAAAATGACAATTTCTCCGAGTTCTAGAGCTTAGTGCGAATTCGTACTATATTCATTTTATAATTGACTGTATTCATAAACAAAAAGCAGTTGAAAAAAGAGAACAACAATGTAAAAAACCTAAAAAGAGGAAGAATGACAATAAAAAAAAAGAACACAACAGTTCTATCAATCATGGTTGTTTTTTTTAATATTTTATTTTGGAAATAAATAGAACATTTTCGTACGCAATACTGAAAATTACAGTTGTCATTTTCTTATGATTAAATTTAAATGTTCAAAATGTTGTTTGCCATATTCGCATTGTGTTACATTTCCCCCATTACATTCTCTGTACTAGGACCTATAACACTTCCGTTTCTTTCGAGTAAAATTATAAATTTATCCATTTCATAATCAAATTTTTCGTCCTCGTTCCGTAATGTATGCTCTACTGGTAAATTTAGTTCAAAGAGATCGCTTGAGAAGACGAGCATGGAATCAATTTGTTTTGTTTTTCTTTTAAAAGACACGATTTTTTTTTCTTTATTTTTCTTCTTTTTGTTTTAAAAAACCAAAATGGTTGAATTCGTTCGTTGATCAGACTTTGAAATTAAACATCGCATTTCGAATGAATAATACCAATATTATTTCCTTAATACACTACTCCATAATTCATTTTTTTGTAGATACTTTTTTTTGTTTCATCTTATTTTGATTAGAGGGTGTGTGTGTGTGTGAGGGATGATGAGTGTAATGGGTGAGAAATATAGATCAATGAAAGATAAACAAGTCGAGGCAGAGAGCACTTGCAATCATTTTTGCCAGCGGAAAAAAATATATCACCATTTCATTGTGGAAATTCTCAATCTTAAAGCTAAACATTAGAAATTCATCTAGTCATTACGTTCGCAAAAAAAATAATACATTTAGTATGTCAGAATTTTTTTTTAATTCATCAGGCTCATAGAATTGCATACGTGAAATTTGCTGTAAATTGTGAAATGTAAGCAAAAAAAAAAATTACGATTCAATTTTTTTTCAAACTTTGGATATATAGTTGTCCCCAATTTGGTTTTTTTTTTCTCCTTAGATTTTGTTCTCATTTCAATTGGTTTTGAAAGTTTGGTCTTCTCCGTTATTTTGATGGTCAAATTTTAAAAGATGCGGCGATATTGACAAATACAAATATGATTTGTTGTTTTTTTTTACGTATTAATATTATGTATTAAAATATGTATACCAATTTTGAAATATTTGGCATAAGCGCTTAAGTTTAATAATACAGATGCATCGTCATTAAGCTAGCAATCTTACGATAGCAAATAGTAATCTTATGATAGCTAGAATTTTTTCTTTTCTTTATGAATTTTTTTTCTTTGTTTTTATTGTTGTTGTTGTTGTTAATTTTTGTTGTGTCGGTCTTTTTTTTGTTAATTGTATGTATATAGGGATGGAATCTTTGGACTTTGAGTATGTGTTTGTGTTGGTTTTTTGATTCCAGTTTTGACATAAATTGATATACAACTGAAAAGTATTTTCATTAAAATAAAAAGAAAATGGAGAAACCGATCAAAGCGGAGTTGCAACCATTTCAAATAACATGTGGGAAAAACAAATATCTACGAGACAGACTTAAAACTTCTATGAGCACACGAGGTTCAAAATATTTATCAATCTATTTTGTTAAATTATCAAATGGATATTTTTTTTTCCTTTACGTTTTGCCACATATTTCTTCTTCTCTCATCCACTTCATTTTCTTATCGTGTTTTGATTTGACGAATAGGATATAAGTATTATTCATATAATTTAAAATGGTTTAAAAATTATACTAAAAAAAATTGCTATGGGAGTATAAAAAAAAAAAATAAATACAATACAATTTTCATATGTTGACATATTGCGTGCAAACAGTGATCATATTACGTGGCTTTGGTCACGAAATGCGGTGGCAAGCAATACATTGAAATTATTCTGCTAAACTGGTAATAGAACAGTGAATGTGACAATTTTGAATGATTTGAATGACAACAGAGCTTCATCGCATATCTTTTATGTGCCACATTCGCAGAAATTTCCATATGAAACGAAAATGAATTAATAAAAGGGAAAAAAATGAAACGAAGTCAACCGAACAAGTAATACGACACTGTTTGCTTGCAGCTCGTCACGTGAATATCATCAGAGAGTTTCGATAAATTTTTGTTTTCGTTCAAATATATTTGATTCGATTGGAATAACAATGCAAACGATTTCTAGTTGGACGGAAAAAATCGTCTAAATGCAATTTGTATGCAAATTTTCAGTGCACACAAACTACATTAAGACTCTTTGGATCCGGCAACCGGAAATTGTGTGCAACCCATTATTCCAAATCTATAATTAAAAAAAAATAAAACTATGGTCATTAAATCATTTGAATTCATGATTGATCATACACACACAGACATCATCATGCACGCATGTAATCAATATAAATGTTAATGAATCAATGACCTTCACAATACTTGGCTGAAACTCTCTTTTATATATATAGATTTATGTATATTCGGAACGAGACCGTTGTCAACTTCTCGATTATATTATGAAAGACTAGAATGATGTGAGCTTCAATGTTATTTTATTATCTCTGTGTTTTCACTTTGTTCATATATTCATCGCGAATTGTATTTGTCTTCAGGGAATTCACTATATATAAACTTTGATCATTTCGATTGCTTCGTTCGTTTTTTTTCTCGTTTGTTATTGGAGCACACATTTTGATATCAATGTTTCTTTATGTTACTTTGTTCGGTTCATTGAGCTTTTTGAAAAGAAAAAAAAATGCAGCATGGAAACGAATCATTTGCTTTCGTCGAATGGTCTCAGATGGTGAGGTTATTGTTTCAGTGGAGCATGCAGATCACAAATGTTATAATACCTAAATTTCCAATGGTTAATCTTTTGACAGAGATTAAATAAAAAAAAATTGAGTTAACAATTATAGAGAAAAAAGAATTAGTAAAATCGTTCCCCAAAAAATTGTATATTGAGCAAACTAGTTGCACATTGGTGCTGTCACACACTGTTTAAATGACCTGCCCGAGCAAAATACGAACACTTATCGATGAAGAGCGTTCGATATTTGCTTCAATGACTGTCCAACTTCGAAAACCAACTTTTCATTGTCCTGGGTATTTTTGCTGCCGGCCGATCGTAGGCTACGCGATTGATTCTCAACACGTGACACCAATTCACGGAATTGAAACTTTGAATGCGGTGCCATGGATGCTTTGTCGGCAAATGATACGCATGATGTTTGTAAAATGTTCAGCTTGTCGCTGAGCTGTAGCCATTGCGATGCCGATATTGAATTGATTGGCGTTTTCAGCGTACTTTCTAACAATTGGATTAGATCTAAGATTGCTTCACGACTCACTTGGGTCGTTGTATTGTTCGATGTAATCGATGTGGAAGATGATGGTGATGTTGCCGATTCCGAATGCAGTTTCACCTGAATCGGTGTCGCATAGATGCTCACCAATTTCGTTGGTTTTGTTGGTACGGCCGGCTTTTTATTTGCACTCAATGCATCGAACTCCTCGTCATTGTTACTCTTATTGTTGTTACTTAGTGTCGACTTGGTGGCCAATTTCGGACTCAACTGTATCTGTGACATTTCACTATTCGACATCGTACCATTACCCTCTTTGGCTTCCCACAATTTTTTCAAGCTGCTTATGCTACCGGTGCTTCTTCGTTTATCCTCTTCTTCGCTGGTCATTGTTGTGTTACACTTGGGATCGGTGTCTTTTTTGTCTTTGCTATCCTTGCCATCCGGCAGATCCACTTTAAAATCAGTCTTTTTCCCATCAATCAGTTTTGTTTCGTTGAGTGTCTTCTTGCCATTGCCCAAAACACTGTCTGGACCATCAGTTGTTGTTCCAACACCACCACCTCCACTGACTCGATCACAATTTCGTTTCGATATGGACTTTTTTGAAACACTGCCGCGTGCATCCGTTGTATCGTTGTCCAACACTTTACGAAACTCGGACGTTGATTCAGTCGTTTCGTTATCATTGTTATTCTCCACTTTTCGCAGTCTCGATTTAAAATCAAACGGTACTGCTGTTGAACTTTCGGCCGTCGTTTTGCTGTGTGACTTTTTATTTGAATCGACTTTTTTCAGTTGAGCTTTGAAATTGTTCGCCGTTGAATCCATTGTTTTGGGTAAATTCATCGTTTCGGCTAATTCATTCACCAATTGTAATACATGATCGTTTGATTTGGTTACGCTATTATTATTGTTATTGCTACAATGGTAGTTATTAGTATTTGGCACATCTCCAATTGGTTTGTTTCGTTGATATTGTTCATTTCGTTCTTTGATTTCGGCCACGAGTTTCATTTCCAATTTCCCCTTGTTCTTGTTTGCAATTGCCTGCGATGTGGCTGCACTATCGTTGACTATATCATTGGTAACTCCGGCCGCTGGACTGCCAAGCGAACTACATGAATCGGTTGATGCTTCACGCTTACGCAAACTCACACCAAACCGTGAGCTTGCCTCTTCAACGCTCGGCTCAGTGGTTGCCACATCATTCGATAGTGTGTTGATTGTTGACTGTGAAATTTGCATTCCGTCGCCATTTGATTCTTCGGGCGGCGGCGGTAGATCCAATGGCGGTGGCGGAAACTCTAGATCAGCTAAATATTCAAACATTAATTTCGATGAAATCAATTAAAACTCATGCATTTTTCCAGAGATAAGAAATGAAGGGAAAACAAACAAAATGTCCTTACCTAATGATGGATTAAACGAACGCTTTGGGCTCCCACTCGTGCTGCGGAATGATGAAAATGATATCATTACACCGTCGGCGGTAGTCCGATGTCGTTGCAGTTTACTGAAATTCGAATTGATTGAATTGGTCATTATGACACCACCAGATGAATTACTTCGAATCATTTGCGGTTGAGTTTTCATCGCTGAACGAGGCGACATTGCAGCATTTGAATTCAAGCTACTATGGTTTTATGTGTGTATGCAATATGGTTGAAAAAAGGTGAGCGAGAGTTAAGAAGCGGGCGAAAGCGATAGACATAGAATGGATTGATGTTTATGAATGTGTATTTTGTACTGAAACTTACCTGGAATTGATTGGCGGCGGTGGCGGTAGATCCGATGCCATGGAAGTGTCTGTTTCATTGGTTTTTAGTGATTCTAAATATTGACCGATTCGGGCACCTTTCGGTAGTGTGCCATAGCGATTGATTGCACGCTTCACATTCTGCACTTCCAGTGCACCAACGGTAACGGGCTGTTTGCCCAAACTCGATTGGCCACTGTCCATAATGTTGTTGCTATTTGACTGGGCGATATGTTCTTTCTTTGCTTGTGAATGGTGTTTGCTGTTTCGACTCTCCAGACTACGATTGCCCATCACTGGCGTGGGCTTTTTGAATGAACCGTGCATATTTCGATGCATGTGATCAATACTCTCGGTGTCTGTATCCGGCGTTATATCGGCGGTTTCATTCTCCGAATCACCGCGTCCTCCACTCAATGCCGCTATTTCTCTTGTCAAGCCTAATTCAATTCATGCGAATTAAAATCAAACCATCAATTAATTGAATTAACGTTCAACAAGTTGAATAATTCATTCAATGAAATGGACATCGATTTTTGTTGCTTCCAATATTTCTACTCACAAAAATCCATATCTAATTCATTCAAAATTGACATATATGTACATTGGAATAAAAAGAAAAATTCAGAAGAAATTTCTATATACATAAATGTCAACTGTTCACGTTAGTTTGTATGAGTGAATTATTAATTGGACTACTAAAATATTAAAACGACCATTTGAAAATTGTGTATTTGAATCAATTTTTTTTTCGTTGGATTCTGGTTGGAAAGCAGATACCACCATTTACCTGTATGATATAAACTAAAATATTGACGTCGTTAAAACGTCATTTTTTCCCGTTGACATCGTTTAATTAAAATTGACTGGATATCCAGAAAATGATACCGCTAGGCAATAAATCGACCGATGTATAGTGCATTTGATTTGCCAAACTGTCATTTGATTTCAGTCAATTGGAATCATACCATATTGCTGAGCAATTTGCTTCTTTTTTCTCTGCGAGTATTTTTGATTAGTTCGAAACACACGTGGTTAGTGCAATGCACGGTATTAAATCTCGTCAAAACACTTACAGACTGATTCGACGTGACTGACCGCTTGAGTTTGATGTGAAGAAAAACCATTGATACAAATCGATGTTTACATAAATAATAAACATCATCGTTTGTAGCAATAATTTGTGTTTCACAACATAGACCAAACAGAATCAGCTGTTCGAATATCATCTATATGGGTTAACGCATGCACCAAACCATAGATAAAAGAAAACCGATTATACCTCTGAACAGAATATCAAATAAAAAACTACTGCAAGAAGAAGATTTCTCAATTTTATGTGTACCATTGGAATTGAAATCGTCAATCGATTTTGGATCATCATCACGATATGTTGAATCACGATTTGTTGATAGCAAACTGAAAATAAGCGGAATAAGAAGTTTATGAAAATGCTTAATCAAAGAGAACGAAAAAGAGGGCATAAAAGTTTGGACAAAGATTTACCTGGTTCGTTTTGGTGGCGCTGGCGCAGTTTTGCCCTTCTTATTCGTTGTTCGTCGCATTTGCACATTCACTTTGCTACCACCAGTGGAAAACGTTGACAATTTTGATGACGCTGATCCAGGTTCTTTCGAGAAAAAGAAGAGGAAATGTCAGTTTTCAATGAGAAACACAATACTTAATACATCTTATTCAAATTTATTCCCAATATCAATTGGTTTTACCTGATGAATTGGTTTTATTTTCGGAATGTGAGCTCATCTGAGACTTTTTTCCCATCAACGGTGTTGAATTTGTATGCGAGTTTCCTTGCAATTGCTTTTCGACGGCTTCAGTTATCGAAGATTCCTGCAATAGATTGCCAATGAAAAAACGTTAGAGATAAAACTCAATGCTGATGTCAAGTCATAATGAATGCGGTTCGAAACGTGTTGGACACAAACCTGAAACATATGCTCGAGCATATGATGAATATTTTTGAATGTTGGTCGATCTTGTGCTTGCCAATGCCAGCACTGCCTCATCAAATCGTATACTTCGGGTGGACAGCCATTCGGTCGTTCCATGCGATAGCCACTTTCCAATTTATGAAACACATCGGTCAGATCAATGCCCGGATACGGTGACATTCCGTAAGTGGCTATCTCCCACAGCAATACACCAAAAGCCCATACATCTGACTTTGTACTAAACTTATTGTATGCCAATCCTTCGGGAGCTGTCCATTTGATTGGGAATTTGGCTCCGGCGTGTGCAGTGTATGTATCATCCTAAAATGAAATTCAATTCGACAGCGATATTTTTATAGCTTTTTCTGCATTGATAAGAATACTAGGAAAAAAAAATCGAGATATTTACGCGCATGAGTCGAGCCAATCCGAAATCGGCTACTTTAACTAAATTATTTTCGCCGACTAAGCAATTTCTTGCTGCCAAATCACGATGAATGTAATTTCGACTCTCCAGATAGCTCATGCCGGAGGCTATTTGTGTTGCCATATAGAGTAGAGCGACAGCGTCAAGTGTATCACGACCAGCCGAACGCAAAAAATCCAACAAATTTCCATGGCTCATAAATTCGGTTATAATGTAAAAGGGTGGTTCTCTGTTGAAATGGATGGATAGAAGAAGAACGGATATCGCATTACAAAATTTATTCGCTCATACTTTGCCAAACTGAACGGCAATGTGAAGAGAAAAAGAAAAGTAGGAAAAAAAAAACGCATGAAAACCTGGTGCAAACTCCAATAAGCTGTACTAAATTTGGATGTTTCATTTCTTTCATGATCGCCGCTTCTTCAAGAAAGTCTTTCAATGCCATCGTGTCTTCTTTGAGTGTTTTCACAGCGACCGTGTTGCCGTATCGTTTCCAAATCGCTTCGTACACTTCACCATATTGACCGCCGCCCAATTTATGCTTCATCACAATGTCGGTGCGGCAAATTTCCCATTCGTCGGGCTCGGGACTGAGTGGGAAAACGGTCGGTTTGTTTTGCTTTGGTGCTGGATACAGCAATGGTGTAATTAGACCATGACCCTCATGAAGTACACTGTGATGATGCACGAGTTCGGCTAATGTATTAAACTTTGCCTCAACTGTAACATACACCTTTCCATCGGTGTCCTCCGATATACGATAGTGGTAGACACGTCCCTCGAATCTAAAAATAACACACCACCAATTTCAAAATTCATTAATTATTCCGTGGCATTGTTGTCGTCGTCATTTAAAATGTATGCAACGAATTTTACCTCAAACTAATGCTCCGTTGACCGGGCGAACTTTCACTTTCTCGAACCAAAAAACTGCCATTAATACCAGAGCTGAGCAGATATTCGGCGGCATTTCTCGAAATCGGACCATGATACCAGGAGTGTTTCTCCAATGAATTAACTGGTGTGACATAATTCGATGGCACCCAACCGACTAGGCCCGAATCGGTATGTGCTTCGCACCATTCGCCCGATTTATTATAAGACAGAATGCGCACTTGTTCACCCTTCCTGAGGCTGAGCTGATTCTCGCCACCGGCGGTAAAATCATATAGAGCAACAAATAACTGTGGATCATCTTCTTCGGGACCGGGTGCGAGTAAATTCTCCTTCGACGTCCAGCGATTTGCCACCTCAAAACCGAGATTTTGTTGACTAATATTCAAGGTGCCCGATCCGGAATTCGAGACATTCGATAGAACACCATCGGGTTTTAAATCAATATCACGTGTTTGTAGTTGAGATTTTGGAATATGCGGTAATGGACGTAGTTGTAACAGGGCTTCTGTGGAAATCAATCCGATTGGATGTTCTTTATTCAGAGAAGGTAATAGTAATAATAACAACAATGACACCACAATCACCACCACCACCATATTGTGTTCAAAAGACCTTGACAGAATATTGTGTGCTGGAGAATATCGATTTCGAATACCAATTTGAGCTTTTTGTGAATACTTACCATTATGCTCTGTGAATACGTTTAAAGCGTGATTTTTTGGCTCCTTTGGTACTCTTGATTTGTTGATGCGACTTGCACGCAACGAAGAACCAGCTCCAAACGTGCCTCCACCGCCCGCCACCGAATTGGTTGTTGCCGTGCAGTTTGCCGATGACAAATTGGCTGTGTTTGCGCCGATATTTGCATTTAGTCCAGCATTAATGGGATTGCAACTACTTGCACCTCTTCCTTCTTTCACTTGTTGTGCTCCCATATCCGTTTTAAGTGCGATGCACAAAAGACAATGCCTCTTGTAATTTTGTTAGTAAGCGAGTCGTCGTCGCTGTCGTCGTCGTCGTCGTCGTCGTCGTTTATCGATTGTTGTTGTACTTTTTTTGGTTTTCTTGTCTATGTTGTCTGGACTGATGAATCTTGCTGGCTGGTTTGTTTGTTTATTTTTAGAAAATGTGCCACAAAATTTTATGCTGTGCTTGACTCCATTCGTTCATCTCCTTATGTTTATCATTTTGGCTGCTTTTGCGGCATTCATTTACTTTTCGGAATTTAATGCACTGAAATAAAAATGCCACCATAAAATCATACACTTATTACATTGACTAGCACTTTTCATTTCAATTAAAATCGAGAGCTGCGCGATGGATAGATAGTGGGATAGTGTGATAGAGAGCGCAAGCAAGTCTGAGGAGTGAAATTGGTTGGTATTTTTTCTTCTTTTTCTTTCTTTTCAGTGTGAAACGAATTGAGTTTTTAAAAAACTGTCCATCTCCTAAAATATTAAAGGTAAACTGGTGGATATGTCGTTCACTTTTGTTGTTGCATTATTCATGGCTCTACTATACACTTTTACATCACACATCACAAACATACGATAAGAATTTTGTAAGTAATCACGTAATCATATGCAGACTTATACGTCACACAAATTCAATGATGTTTTTTTTTGCTCTTCTGCATTAGGATATTCGATTCGACAGATTCATAATTGGAAAAAATGGTTCAACTTTCATTTAGACATTAACATTATTCTCACACCGTTTTATTTTGGTATTTTCATTTATTTATTTTTCGTTGCTTTTGTGAAAAACATTTTTTTTGAATTTGGCAGATCAGAAATTGGTACTGTGTTCGGCTGTGAGAAAGCGAGAAAATTGCTTATCCTACAGCTGTTATCTGCAAATCTCTGTGTTGCATTCAAATGTTGATTTCAATTGTATCATTTCTCCTGTGACTTTTCACTTGCAAAGTGCAATGCAATTGAAATGCAAACCAGTCGCACCGCACTCACTACACTCAGGTATTGTACTCGCTCTTGTCGACGAATTTTATTATAATCATTTGGAATATGAATGCTGCTCTCTTCGGAGCTTACAGGAGAGAAATATAAAAAATGTATTATATATCTAAAATATAAGTCACCACTTTACTTAGCCGATCATTAATTAAGAGAAAGTATGATTAATTTATGTTGTTATGCGAATTTTTCTTCACATAGATCAATATTAAATGGAAATAAAAACCATTTTGTTTAATACCAAACAAAAATGAGTGGACAATATAGTCGGAAGAATACTTGTGCAAAATAAAATATACAATCTATAGAGGTTGAATGTAGTGGTTCACTGCCCCGTCTGATATACATATATATGTATATATGCTCGCACTAACACACGCAATCAGATCCACTGAGAATGCAAGAGAGAAAGAGACGTGAATTTGGTGATTAGGTGCGGGCCATATGTCATGTTAATGCGTGATTTCATTTCAAATCCGTCGTACGACGGCCCAATATTGATTTTCGTATTTCGCATTTTCGTATTTCGTAACGTTCACATTACCAATTCGTTGCTATCACAATTTCAGTTGACTCACATTTATTTTTCGTTGATATGAGATGTTTATTTTTGATCGCCTTTGATATGATTCATCGTAAAAATGATGAAATTCTATTAATTATTAAAGCCGCAACGCAACGGTGGGAATAAGTGCAACCGTGTCGTAGGTGAGTTAAAGTAATTTCATCATCGTTAATAATGTTTCTATTTTTTGTGTATTGCATTGTACGCGACTTATGTCCGGTTCACACGTCATTTTCCATGTTATACGCTTTCTTATTTACAGACCATACACACATCGCCACAAACACATTCGTATTGTATAGATTTTTCTACGTGCGCACATTCGCATATTCATCATCACCAACAGTGAGTGGAATGAACGGAACAACACAATTTTTTTCTCAATATTTCATCATTCTAGCGACGACATTGCATTTCGGAAATTGATCGGGCAAAATTTTTGTATTCATTTTAAAAATAAGAAAATAATTGGAGAAGATGTCTGATTGGGATTCGGTGACTGTGTTGCGTAAGCGACAACCAAAAGCATCTACCATGAAAACCGAAGGAGCCATAAACCAAGTATTTAGAATATATATTTTTTTTCACTTCTTCTTCTTTATTGTTCAATGTTGTTGTTTTTCATTTTGCTAGAATATTCTCGGCAATGTGCACATTCAAAAATTGGCTCATTTGTTTGTGTTTTTTTTTTGATTTCAGGCTCGCCGGCAAGGATTAAACATTGATACATCACAAAAATGTAATTAACACCCACAAAAAATATATCGTAACATGTTTGCATTCACATTCTCGAATTGAGTCTATTTCATTGATTTTTTTGGTCGGTTCGTCGATTGAAGTAGACAAAGCACTTCCAATTCCATTTGTGTATCCGGAAACAAAATGAAATGATCAAAATTAAAAAATTGATTTGTTTCTTTTGATGCAGATGGTGCTGGAACGAATAAGCAACATGTCGTTACCAAAAATACTGCGAAACTCGACCGTGAGACTGAAGAATTGAAACATGATAAAATCCCCTTGGAAGTCGGCAAAATCATTCAGGAAGGTCGCAAACAAAAAGGTCTTAAACAATCCGAACTGGCTGCGGTTAGTAGATATATCCATTTTTTTCATTGGTTAAAAACCAGATGTGACATCATCTATATATCCACACTTGATTCGATTTTATTAAGTGATCATCATTTCCGTTTTTTATCGTTCTGTTGCCAACAGAAAATTTGCGAAAAACCACAAATCATTACCGACTATGAAGCTGGCCGTGGCATCCCGAATAACGTTATCTTGGGCAAAATTGAACGTATAATTGGGGTAAAATTACGTGGCAAAGATCGTGGTCAACCAATGGTGCCTCCTGGTCCAAAAAAGTGAAGCACTGGGGGGCATAAAAATTTCATATCTTTCATACAAAAATCCACAATCGAATGAATTCAAAAAGAGAGAGAGAGAGAGAAAAAAAAACAACCAAACATTAATTGCGCATTTTTGTCCATTGGAAAAATAGTTCACTGAAAGCGAATAACAAAATCGAATAGTCATTTTTTTTTAAATAAAAGAAGAACACACACACATGAGATAACAACTTTGATCACTTCTTTTCCTTCACATGATGTTCAAAAAAATGGTTTTCAAATGTCACTATTTGTGCAGAGTAATTCAATTGAATGTATGCGTTTTTTTTATTCATTCTTGCTGGTTCTTTATGCATTTGGTCATCTTAAATTTAAGAAGAAGCAACAACAATAACAATGAAATGAGTATAATTTCTCGATTCCTTACACAAATGTATTCAATGTGGTGGAATGATATCCCTAACTGTATTACAAGAAAACCAATTGGATTACTAATACGTTTTTGCAGTAAATAAAAAACAAGAAAAAAATGACAAAATAAAATTCGTTTTTTTTTTTTTAATAAATCAAATGTTTTTTTTATTCATGTATTTATTTTTTTTCCCATTTTATCTTCGCTTTATTAAAGGTAAAGTGTTAGTGATCTTGTTTGAAGAGTTCGTAAGTAATTTTCAACGGTAAGCGTTAGATCGAAATTTAGTCTTTGCGCAATTCCAGCTTCTCTTCTTTGAGACCATCCTTAGTGATGACATTTATAATGACCGAATCACCGGTATAAATATCACGTTCAGTTGCTGAAATGAATGTATCCTTGATGATTGCGACGGCACGTTCCATGGTGAGCGGTTCGGTGCTTGGATTTGTTTGATTTTTCAAACCGATTTGATTGTCCAATACGGGTTGAAGCAATGAACTAGCCGATCCGCCGGCCCGATATTTGGCCCGTTCACAGTGTCCAACGGGATCGTAGCTGTACACAACACCTTCGCCATTTTCATCTAAACCGGCCAAAATGTTGGACACATAGTATGGGAAAAAGCGACGATTGTACATCAAAATCGACAACATTTGAGCGACGGCCGTTGTGGACATGGTTTTGTTATGCGAATGTTCGTACATTTGCATACGAGAACGAACCAATGCCGTGAGCGAAAGAGTGTCACACCAGCAACCGGTCGATGCTAACACCGTCTGCGATGACAAACCGAATAATTTGTTCTGATGACGAGTATGAATGGAATATCCCGAGCTCAACCGGGTATCACCAGCTACCACAGCAAAATCATTGCCTGCGATGGCAACCACAGATCTGGATGGAATAAATAAATGGTCATGAACAAATCAATTTCGATTGGACCACACACAGCACATTCAATTCAATTGGAATTTAGAAGGTTATCTTACCCGCCGTTCGATTCATATGGATTGAAATTCACTTCTTTTGCGCCAGCAACTTGATATTCTGGGAAATCACGGAATTTCTGCGACAATGATGATGCCATTTTTACTTGCAAATAAATTTTAACAAATCAACAAACTGATGAAGCGGCTGTAAATTGTATCCTTTCGTTTCAATCGTATGTTGTTAGAATGACAACACAAAATTTCATTTCACCCATGCACCGCAGTGAAGTTGGTTCAAAGCAATTCACGCGTGAATATACAGCATACTCTGACATTTCGCTACTCCGTACACATGACACGAAAATACGAGTGGAGGCGCTCACAAACAGTCGAATAGAAAAACAGGAAAATTTCATTGGATTTGCAGTTTATTTATTTTTCTTTGCATTTAAGCTAAAAACAAAATTTCTTCATCTTCTATTGAACTTGTAATAAATTAAAAACTTCGCCTCGGTTGATGGTAACATGTTTCTTAACCGCTTGGAACCATGGTTCGATCGATGTATGCGTTAAAATATCCGAAAATGCTTGACATCCTTCCATGCTCGTTAATGCTCCGTACAGCGATAAATCGGCTAAATTTGGTTTGTCACCGCCCAAAAATTTCGATTTACGCTTATTCAATTCGGCCGTCCAATTGTTGCATGCCGCATAAATGTCTTGTCTCACATCTTCATGCAGATTGTGTCGTTTCTTCAAGCGTTTACTTATTAAATACATGGCTGTTGCACCGACATAAACCATCAAATTGCGTTCCCATCGCGGAAAGAATTCATCCCAGCCAGACGTTTTTGCAAACCATTCAAACGTTTGGAACGCTTCATCTTTCGTACGATACACATTCGGTGAAATCAAATGAATGAAATGCTTATCGGTCCATTCACGCCATTTTCGCTCCGAACTAAACCAAGAAACGAAAAATTCAATGTTTTGGAATTCAAGGACACAGCAAAAATCGTTTTTCTAAATAAATTTATAGAGTATACTCACTCCAGATCATCTTTGCTCTTGTTTTTCGGGATTTTTTCGCCATAGATCAAATGGTATTTGTTGAGAATATCGTGAATCTTCTTGCCTTCGTCATTCATATAAGAGATACTTGGATAGAGTTTAGCATATTCACTGACATCCAACGATGGATCGATTAAGTAGCTTGACAATACGGAAACAATCATGCTCGAATCGCCCAATTGAATGTATTTGCCATCTTTGGTGCGTGCCAACAGCATGGGAACCTTTTTGTATGGTGACCATTTGATGTCTTGACGCAGCACGGCATCAACCTGTCGAACAAATCAAATCATTTGTTATATCACATGGATCCGCCTTTCATAATCAAATTACAATTAATTAACGAACCTCAACGACTGAATAGGAAAATTGATTTCCATCCAGAAAAGCTCGGACTTTACAACAGAATGGGCACGTCTGATATTGAAACAGCACTAGATCCAAATTATGGTTGTCCTTGGTATTCACAATTTTGCGAATAATTTTCACATTCGGTAATTCGTCCAACACAAATGCTTCGGTGCGTTCATGCACCAAATGGGCATCTTTGCTTTTGTATGATGTGTACACGGCATGACCAATGCCAACGGCAAGACCAACACCAACACCATTCAGCAATGCTTTAAGGTATTGTTTTGATCTTGGTGTTTCTTCATTGCCGCCGCGATTTCTGATAAAACCACGAACATTGTTCACAATAAGTCGCCTATCGGTTGAAAGAACGGTGCGAGACGCACAATACCGTGATATCGATGCAAATTTATACAGTGACATATTTTTACTCACTGATTTTTACAAATCACACAAAATAAAATCAAATTTAACCGGTCCCAATCGCTTTTCCATTCAATTTCTTATACTAAATGTTACATTAATCGAAACGTTTATTATCAATCACACACTTGCTTCGGATTGACATATACGACGAATCGTATGAAGTTTGCTGTGAATGATTCGAAAGATGTGTCAAAAAATCGGTTTAAAAATTTGAAACTATTTCCGATGCCTTGTGTATGCATTGCTTCCATCAATGCAGCCTTATGTTAAGAAAAGAAAATCATATGTCAATATTTGACGACTGTACTATTGGTGCGTCTTATATGTGTGATACAATTTATACACCCATGTTTCATTTCGGGCACACATGTGTAGCGATCTCATATCTCACAACGAAATGCCAAGAGGAAAATGTTGCTATGGATTTATTCAAAAAAATATCAGCTGTTTACATGCTTTGAATTGAACTGCAGCAAAATTTGGAGAAATTTTCTATAGATTGCACACCAAATGTTCATGAGTCATTCTGAGTAAAATATGATATTTGAGCCCTATGGATTTTGTTTTTTGAAAATTCAAAAAAAAAAAATTCTGTACTTTCGAAAAATAAGACTTGTTAAAAGCCGGTTGCTAAGACTGAAATGGGACCTTATATATCTTTTTATATATATCTTTTTTATCGATCTTTTTTTTTTGAAATCACATAATCATCAAAACATCCATGAAGAAGATATCGTTGAACCCACCAAATCTTCCGTATACCAGCGGAGTTATCGGATCATGTCGAACACATATGCGCTCATCTAGAATTTTCGTCAAAAATAGCTGCGGTTCAACGAATGCATAGATTTCATAATTCATAGAGTTCGAAAACTAGACAAAAATAAATGCGCTTAGCGCGGCTGTACAATGAGTTCTGAATGTGTTTTTCTTTTTGGTCATGTCACGCTCTTTTTTCTCTTCGAATGAACACCAACGAAAATAGAAAGAATTGCTGAATCCATCTTCCCTCGCATCGATCCTCAACAAAATTGTACAATGTGTATACATTTCGTATGTTTTACATATTTGTGGAATAACACACAAAATAAATGTATGTGTGTATGCGTCGCAACATGCATACCACATAATATATGCTTCCAATGTTAAAAACACATATATCCTATTTCGGAACGAAAAACATAAAATCACATACGAGCGATAAAAACCGAAAAGAAAGAGGTATATAGAATGAACGAAAGTACGAAGAGAAAAAACAAGCAGCAATCGTCAAAATACAAGAAGAATATTAGTACTATATACTACATATGGGACACATAATCCTAAGCGAGCAAGAGATGAAACAAAATATAACAAGAGAAAAAAAAACGAAGAACGTAAAGAATTACAACAACAATACTCTAGTTCTATCTTTTGAGCAACGTACAATGTACGAACAACATGATCAAACTGAATTTATGAATTAGTTACAAGTTGATGATCGTCCCAGACGGATGGTCCATGCGATGTGTGCAAGTGTTCACATGTGTGAAGGAGAGGAATAAGGAACAGAGAAAAAACGAAAACAAAATTTTTAAGTACACACACAGAGCAGAGAAAGAACTAACAAAAAAAAAACAGAAAGAAAAAGAATCGTTCGAAGTACGAAGTAAGCGCATTTCAATTAGATTCATTTGTTATAATGCATTCGCGACGATCGCTCGCATTTGCTGTGTTTTTGTATCGGAATTTTTGAGTGTGTGTTTTGTTGAAAAATAAACAAAATTTTAATTAAAATTTCTACATTTCTCGTGATCTATTTTATCTGGTAGGAGTTTAAAATAGTGCGTGCAATCTGAAACGACTGAATTCGGATTTGGTGCATCGAATCGGTTAGTTAAACATGAATCCAATTAAATATTCTTCGGAATATTTGGTTGCGGTGATTGTGTCCGTGCTTGTGTTGACCATCTCAAATGTTCGAGCTGAATTAACACCGCCGTATTTCAATTTGGCCGAAGGACGACACATCACTGCCACAGCCACTTGTGGTGTTGGAAGCGATGGTCCTGAATTATACTGTAAATTGGTCGGAGCAAATACTGAACATGATAACAATCAACATGATTATAAAGTGATCCAAGGACAAGTAAGGATTTTTATCACTTCTTCTTTGAGGCTAATCAAGCATTGCAGTCATTCGCATTTTTGTCAATTTATTACATTACTTAAAGGCTTATAGTTTATTTCTTCAAAAAGCATTAAATTTGTTCCAATCTACCAGTTCAACGGTATTTTATTTTTAAAATTTCCAATTGAAACCAAGAAACGGCAGAGTAGAGATAAATTCAATGCATTGGAATACTAAAAACTGTTGCATTTGTTCGAAATTAGGTTTGTGATTATTGTGACCCAACGCGGCCTGATCGTGCACATCCTCCAGAGTATGCCATTGATGGAACATCAAATTGGTGGCAAAGTCCTCCATTGTCACGTGGTATGAAATACAATGAAGTCAACCTAACCATCGATTTCGGTCAAGTAAGTAATCAATCACTCAAATTATTCGGTTTGAATTCTCTCTTGAAATGAAATTTCAAATCCCATTTTCCGAGTCGCAGTACAATTATCATTTCATGACTTTAAACTTTTGTTCCATGTTCTATTTAAAGTCGAGCATAGATTGCGTCATGTGTGTGAATTCTATTTTATTGTCGGTTTACTCCCCAAATTTCATATATGCACTAAATGCTAATGCTAAGCCAAATGTATAGTCTGGCAGTCATAAAAAAACCATTTTTTTTGTTCTTCAAGAAACTCAATATGAGACACATGTGTTCAACAAATGCGCCGCACACACAACAAAAAGCTATTTGATATTTTCATGCTTATCGCTTCAGTTTTTTAATTTATGTTTTCTATCAGAATTTCATTCGTTGCCAGTTCAAATGAGTGTTGCGAGTACTCATATGTACATGGGGTTTTGGTTCGGTTAAAACCATTGATTCGTTTGAGCTACAATTACAAAATAGAGCAGCTTAATATTTATATCAGTGTGTAACCGAATGAAAAAGGAGTAAACTGTGTTTTCTGTGACTTTCTTTTGGTCTAGTAACTAAATGTATCCGTTTAACATTATAGCTGTTAATTCGGATTGTTCTTTTAACGTTCTTACATATGCATGTCTCATGTAGGAAATCATCTTTATCATTTTGAGTTGCGATAGCAACACTTATCAACTGTTCATTACATACGGATGTTCATATTTCATTCATACATTGCTTCCAGCAAATCCAAAGGCTCACACAAAATCGAGTACATTGTTATTGAATTACCCAATTCTACTTAGTTTTTCTACATATTCGCTGATACATTACATTCTTGAGGACAATTTAAAAAAAAACCTTCGATGAATATGCTTTCAGACGTTTCAAATAAAATTCAATGAAATTCGTTTGTGCTCAAAATCCACTGAAATTAAATACCACAGCAATTCGAAATAATGCTGATTATTGATCTTATGAAAGAAAAAACTAACTCATATTCGTCGCGTTCGTTTTGAATATGTTCTTTCATTGGAGAGAGAAGAAGAATAATCACCGAAATAAACCGTCGCATAGAAATCGAATGAACGGATGTTTTTTTTTCATTCATATTGATAAGGCTTTTAAGCGCGATAATTTTTTCTGTTCCACACTGTCGGACGCATATCTGTGTTCCTTTTGGTTTGTGAGTTGAATAAACTTTTTTGTTCGAGAGGAACTTCTTTGATATGTTCAACATTAGCGAAAAATATTGAAATCAAAGCCGAAATTATGTAATGGCCGCAAGAGTTTCATGTCATGTGTCTTTTTTTTTCAACAGGAATTTCATGTCGCCTATTTGTTCATTCGAATGGGTAATTCGCCACGTCCTGGCTTATGGACACTGGAAAAGTCATCGGATTACGGTCAAACATGGACACCATGGCAACATTTCTCCGATACACCCGCCGATTGTGAAACATTCTTCGGACGCGATAGCTTAAAACCAATCACAAAAGATGACGATGTCATTTGTACGACGGAATATTCGAAAATTGTGCCATTGGAAGATGGTGAAATTCCGGTGATGCTTTTAAACAATCGACCATCGGCAAATAACTACTTCAATTCAACGGCTTTGCAAGAATGGACTCGTGCCACAAACGTTCGTTTCCGCTTCTATCGAACGAAAAATCTGTTGGGACATTTGATGTCGGTTGCACGACAAGATCCAACCGTTACACGACGTGTAAGTCCATTTTTATTCGGCTCTTCTGCAGGATGGAAATTAATTTGGTTTTGAATTTTCCAGTATTTCTATTCCATCAAAGATATTTCGATCGGTGGTCGTTGCCGATGTAACGGTCACGCAGACACATGTGATGTTCTGGACCCGAAGAGTTCGACAAGATTGTTAGCGTGCCAATGTCGTCATCATACTGCTGGTATTCATTGTAACGAGTGCCAAGCCGGATACGAACAGAAGAAATGGAGACAAAATACCAAAGGACGCCCATTCCAGTGCGAACGTAAAATTGTTTTTTCTCACTAAATCTTAATTGATAAAGTCTCTTACTCTCTGTGTATGTTGTCCTCATTATATGCACCTAATGAACACTATTTTCTTATGCGCAGCATGTAATTGTCACGGCCACTCAATCAATTGTGTTTATGACGAAGAAATCGATCGTCAAGGATTATCTGTGGATATTCACGGCAACTATGAAGGTGGCGGTGTATGTAAAGACTGCCAACATAATACCGAAGGTATTAACTGTAACAAATGCCAACCGAAATACTATCGACCATACGGAAAACACTGGAATGAAACCGATGTCTGCAGATGTAAGTTGTTTTATCATATTATCATCAATTGATTTCATTCGATTAACTTCCCTTTTTTACTAACAATTGTTTGTGTTACATAGATTGTAATTGCGATTTGTCATTCTCGACTGGTAATTGTGAGGAAGAAACTGGAAGATGTGAATGCCGAAAGGAATTCCAAGAGCCCGATTGTAAATCATGTTCGTTTGGTCATTTTGGCTATCCAAATTGCCGTCCATGTGAATGTAACATCAACGGTACCGAAGGCTACTACTGTGAATCGTCAAATGGCAAATGTCCATGCAAACCAAACTTTGCTGGCGATTACTGTGAACGATGCGCCGACGGTTTCTATGGACCAGAGTGTTTGGCTTGTGAATGTGACCCAACTGGCTCTCTGAATGATGTTTGCGACCTCCAATCTGGCCAATGTATTTGTAATCCACGATTCGATGGTGCACACTGTGATCGCTGTAAAGATGGTTACTTTGCCTATCCAGAGTGTAATTGTAAGTGTGTTTTTTTTTTAAATTTCTTCTGAATATTGATGTCGAATGAAACTTATGCCTGTTGAATTTGTTTAACAAATCTATTTTGTTCTGTTCTCAGACTGTAATTGCGATCTTCAAGGAACCGAATCGGAAGTGTGTGATAAACAAGGAGGCAAATGTTTGTGCAAAGAGGGTTATGGTGGACCACGTTGTGATCAATGTCTGCCCGGCTACTACAACTATCCAGAGTGTGTACAATGTAATTGTTCCACAGTTGGCAGTTACTCGACGGCATGCGATGCTTTGGGAAAATGCCCTTGTTTGAACAACTTTGCCGGAAAACAGTGTACACAGTGCAGCGCTGGTTACTATGATTATCCACAATGTTTACGTAAGTGAATTTATTTATTAAAAAAAATATCCATTTGAATGAAATGATCAAAAATGGATAATCGATTATTGATGGTGATTATATGACTTTTATGGTATTCCGTAGCATGCAATTGTGAATCTCCTGGATCAAATGGCGTTTCATGTAACACCGACGGCCAATGTAGCTGCTACCGAAACTATGACGGCAAAAATTGTGGCCAATGTAAGGAAGGATTCTACAATTATCCTGCTTGTGAAGAATGTAACTGTGATCCAGCTGGTGTGACAGCCGGATTCTCTGGATGTGGCTCGGTATGTAGAAACAAATGTAAAAAGAAACGAGAATGAGTTGAACATTTATTTGTTTCAACAGGTGCCAGCCGGTGAGCTGTGCCAGTGTAAAGAACGAGTTACTGGGCGCATTTGTGACGAATGTAAACCACTGTACTGGAATTTGAACATCACAAACCATTTGGGTTGTGATGAATGTGACTGTTTCACAGAAGGAACCGTTGGTACCCTTGATACATGTGACTCAAAAACTGGTCAATGTCATTGCAAACCATCGGTTCAGGGTCGCACCTGTAAAGAGTGTAAAGACGGTACATTCGATTTGGTGGGTGGAAATATTTTCGGTTGTAAAGACTGTAACTGTGATGTCGGTGGTTCGGTGCACAGTAATTGTGACAAAGAAACAGGCCAGTGTAAATGCCACGCGCGGATTAGTGGCAGAAAGTGTTCGGAAACACTTACAACTCATTACTATCCAACGTTGTATCAGAATCAATTCGAATTCGAAGACGGTTACACACCATCCGGTGCCCATGTTCGTTATGAATTTGACGAATCACAATTTCCTGGATTCAGCAAACGAGGCTATGCCAAATTTACGGCATTGCAAAGTGAATTGCTGAACGAAGTCAACATTATTGGTTCGTCAGTTTATCGAATGGTCATTCGTTATGTTAATCCAACCAATGAAAATATCGTCGCAACCATCTTAGTTACTAGGTATGTTTACCACGACCATTTTCTTTTCTTTTTCATTGTCAATCCTAGAGAATTTCGCAATGTGTGTTTCATACGTTTTTTGTTTTTAATTCGACAATTCAGCGATAACCCGAATGAAGTAGATCAAACGTCGAAAGTGTTGTTCAAACCAACCAGCGAGCCACAATTTGTGACGGTTTCCGGGTCGAAAGGTCCCGAGATTCCATCGGCGTTTGTGTTGGATCCAGGACGTTATACAATCAGTGTTAAAACTGATAAGTATCTATTTTTGGATTATTTCGTTTTGTTGCCAGCTGCCTACTATGAAGCCACAATTTTGACGAAAAAAATCGAGAACCCATGTGAATTGGGTGACGTTGAAACATGTCGACACTATAAATATCCATCGATTGAAGATTTTCGACCAGTTTCACGTGGTTTCAACGCCGATGGTGAAGAAGCCACCGAAGTATACTATGATGATGAACATTTGCAATTGATCAATTCAAGACCATTGCCACTTCTAAATGAGCTGCAACAAAGCTTGAATTATGTGACCGACGTACCAAAAGCTGGTCGATATATCGTTGTCGTTGACTATGTCACCGAACGAAAACACCCAGATTCATATGAATTGAAAGTAAAATTGGTGGAAAGCGATCAACCAGAAGGATTCATTACATTCCCATCGTGTCTGTATACCACCGTTTGCCGGCAACCAGTTATTGACGAAGATTCGACGGAACAAATTTTCACATTGAGCACACCAGGATCACAAAACTTCCAAATAACGGTGAATTTCAACAAATTCCCAAATCAATGCGAATTTCGATTGAGAGAAAAACGTTTTCTATTTGATTTATAGGGAGATGAAGGATCTCATGTTGCTATCAAGTCAGTCACCGCAATCCCAGTCGAAGAATGGTCACTTGATTTGATCACACCAAGCCCGGTATGCGTTATGAAGAGTGGATCTTGTGTACAGGCTTCATTCTTAGGTGCACCAGATTCGAAAAAGGTACTAACTTACATATATGTTTATCCCGCGATATCTTGATATAAACTGCTATTTGTATTAATAAATATCAATTGTTCTCGATCAAAATTCAGGTTGAATTTGAGAGCTTCGCTGAAGTAGCCGAAAACAGTCCAACGGATTTGTACAACAATGAAACGAAATTGATTTATCTTGGACCAGGACATAGCACCATCGAAATCAAATCACAAGTGCCAAATTCAGGGCGTTACAACATTTTGGTCAAATACTATCAACCAAATCATGCCAAATTCGATATTTTATACAAAATTGACGCTGATAAATTGTCGTATGATGGCAAGCTAAATTTGCGAAACTGTCCATCGAATTCGGGATGCCGAGCAATTACTGTACAGAACAACGGAGCCAAATCATTTGAATTGGAACAAAATGTGACAATCACATTCACGGTATGAAATCCAATGACATTTTTATATTTTTCTAAAAAAAAACTTGCTTTCATTGAGAAAATTTAATTTAATTTTTTTTTTACAAATTTCGTTGATTTAGAATACACGACAAAAGGGCGTTTGGTTGGATTATGTGCTTATCGTTCCTGAGACTCAATTCAAGGATGATCTTTTGCAAGAAGAAACTATTGATCAAACGAAAGATTTCATTGAACGGTGTGGCCAAGATCATTTCCACATTCAATTGAATGCATCCGATTTCTGTAAACAATCCGTATTTTCACTGACCGCTGACTACAATAAGGGAGCTTTACCATGTAATTGCGACTATGAAGGTTCAACGTCATTTGAGTGCGATCCATTCGGTGGTCAATGCCAGTGTAAACCAAACATCATTGGACGACAGTGTGATGCATGTCGAACAGGTACTTACTTAAATGCAAATAGAATTGCTTGAATTGCAGCTAAATGTGAGCTTTTGTTTATTCTCTAAAGGCTTCTACGGTTTCCCCGATTGTAAACCATGCGATTGCCCATCGAAATCGTTGTGTGAAAAAGACACCGGCGCTTGTATCTGTCCACCTCATGTAACTGGCGAAAAGTGCGACAAGTGCGAACCATATTCATTTGGATTCGATCAATTCTTCGGTTGTGAGCTTTGTAATTGTGATCCATTGGGTGTTGACAACGGTGAACTTCAATGTGATCTAAATAACGGTTCATGCGCGTAAGTTTATCTGTCATTTTCTGGCTATTTCCAATAATTAAATGTGTTTATTTATTTATCGATACTATTTGGCTTAATAGATGTCGTCCAAATATTGAAGGAAGAAAATGTGATCATTGTCGCAATGGATTCTTCAGTTTCCCACATTGTCAGCCATGTCGCTGTAGCATTGAAGGAACCACACCAGAAATCTGTGATCAAGAAGATGAACGATGCTTCTGTAAAAAGAATGTTGAAGGTCAACAGTGTGATCGATGTGTTGATGGAACATACAATTTGCAGCATTCAAATCCAGAGGGTTGTACAAAATGTTTCTGTTTCGGCAAAACAACACGCTGTGAACGGGCATATTTGCGTGCATTCAATATTAGCATGTTGAAGGATGTGTCAGTGAATACGATTAAACTGTCACCAATTGAAGCCCAAGTTCACCGATGGCAAATCGCCCCGCAGGATCTCTTTGCCAATGAAACAACCATCGAAACGGATTTTCCATTGAAAAAGGATAAAGATGAGCTTATCTACTTTGGTGTTCTTGACTATTTGGAAGATCAAAAGAATCATTTGACGGCATACGGTGGCAGTCTAACGTACACATTATACTCGTCAGCCGTTTTGTTTGCCAAGGCATTGATCGGTCCGGATGTTATTCTTGAGGGTAAAACACAAACACTTTTACACAACAGCTACGAACAACCAGCCAATGAGCAAGCCTTCCAAGGATCGGTGAAAATCGTTGAATCAAGCTTTACTACGCTTTCCGGTGCGCCAGTTACCCGCGAACAATTCATGCATGTGTTAAACCAATTGAATGCCATTTACATTCGTGCCACTTATTGGGATGAACCATTGGTTAGCCAATTGTCGGATGCTTATTTGGTGATGGCCGATCAAGATGAAGACAATTACGATAAATACGAAGAGCTTTCGGTCGAACGATGCTACTGCCCGGCCGGCTACGCAGGAAATTCATGCGAAGATTGCGCACCAGGCTATTATCGTGATCCAAATGGGCCGCATGGTGGATACTGTATTCCATGCGATTGTAACGGCCATGCTGATACCTGCGATCTCAACACAGGAGTTTGCATCGTAAGTGAACTTTTTTTCTTGATTTCTTGAACAATCAAAAATTTTGATTCAAAATAATAAAAATTAACTTTACAATTCTTCTTGATTCACAGAACTGTAAACATTCGACAACTGGAGATCATTGTGAACAATGTATTGTTGGATACCATGGTAATGCCACATATGGTTCACCAAACGACTGTATGATCTGTGCATGCCCATTGCCAATCGATAGCAACAAGTAAGTTTTTGCACAATGACGAGTTCTTCTTTGGGAATAGGAAATAATTGATGATTTTTTTCCCTCTCAAAGCTTTGCCACTGAATGTGAAATCTCCGAAGATGGTTACAAAGTTCACTGTACATGTCGTGAAGGCTACACTGGCGAAAAATGCCAGGCTTGTGCACATGGATACTATGGTACACCGACGATTGAAGGCCAAATATGTCAACCGTGCCAATGTTCCGGTAATATCGACCCAGAAGAGGAGGGCGCATGCGATTCGGTCAGTGGTGAATGTTTGAAATGCCGAAACAACACATTCGGCCGTGCTTGTGATTATTGTGCACCATTCTTCTATGGAGATGCTGTCAATCTGAAGGATTGTCAAAGTAAGTTTTAATTTGGTTTTTTTTTCTTTCAAAGCTACCGAAGTCTTTCTTTTCCCAAAATTTTTAATTCAAAACAAAATAAATGAAGAAGAAGAAAGAGCCAAAACTCAAAATGATTAATTTTTAAGCATTTCGAAGATTTTTGTTGGTATAAGTTGTGTTTTCTATTGATAATATGTAAGATTAATTCAATGTTTTTCTTCGCTTCAGGCTGTGTTTGTGACAAGAGTGGAACGGATCATTGCGATTCAGCCGATGGTACATGTCACTGTTATCCAAATGTGATTGGCTCGAAATGCGATCGCTGCGAAGCAGATCATTATGGATTCGAAAGTGGTCGTGGTTGTACCGCGTGTGAATGTGCTGTTGCTTCAAACAGTACACAATGTGATGACCAAACCGGTGAATGTAGATGCAAACCAGGTGTTACAGGACGTCAATGTGATCGATGCTTACCAGGCTATTGGAACTATACCTCCGAGGGATGTTTGTGTAAGTATTTTAATGTTCTTCATCATCAGAACCAACTATGAGAAGGATATACCTCTGATCTTTTTGAATTTGTTCAAAATTAATCGAAAATGTTCATTTCAATGACACAGCTTGTTCATGTAACAATGATTACTCGCGCGGAGTTGGCTGTAATGTATTGACCGGACAGTGTGAATGTTTGCCAGGAGTTGTTGGAGAGAAATGTAATGCTTGCCCGCATCGATGGGTTTTGGTGCAGGATCATGGATGTCATGAGTGTGATATTTGTCATCACAGTCTTTTGGACGTAACCGATGCCATTTCAAATGAACTAGAACCCGTTATTATTGATTTCCAAACGGTTGCCGGCGGTTATTTCACATCGCAGAAACTCAACTACTTGGATGATTTGGCCACCAAAATTGAACCCGATGTGAAGGCATTGGATCCAAACAGCGTTAATCTAACACCATTGGTCAATAGCATTGATGCTTTGGAATCAGAGGCAAAGAGTTTTGAACGTAAATTACGTTACACCAATGATACGATCAACGCTCAATTGGTCGCCGGAAGTAAACTATTGAACGATTCACGTCACGTATTGAGTGGAACAAGCAAAACGCTTGAAAACATTCAGAACACCGTCTATGAAGTTCAAAAGCTTGCCGACAGCTTTGATACGTCGGGCAGTACAACAAAAGCTGAAAATGCAATTGCCGAAGCAAATATAATTCTGGATCAATTGCGCGATTTTGCCGTGGATACGAAGCCAACCGAAAAGCAATTGCAAAGTTCAATTGACTATCTGGCGAAAATCGAAGATTTTATCGCACCAGTGAAACAACAGAATAAAAAATTGGACGATTTACATTCAGATATTAAAGCATTTAGAGAGAAATTGGAAGATCTCAACAAGCATGCCAACGATGCCATCAAACTTAGCTGGGATGCCGACAATTTACATTCGAAAAATAAGAATGCAACGGTCAATTCGAAATTCGATACGGTTAAAAATCATACCAAAGAAACCGAAAACAATATTGAAGGCACATCAGAATTGAAAACGGAGGGCGATATCGTTTTGGGTGAAATCTTCCGGTTCTTGAAGAATTTGGAAAATGTAAACAACGAACTTAAAGCCATCAATGGACAAGTTGAGGCTGATTTACCGGTCAAAGAAAATGAATTGAATGGTTTGGATGACATCATTGGGCGAGCCTCTGATCATGGATCAGAACTTAGCGATACAGCGGATCAATTGAAGAATGAGCTATCGAACATAACAGCAAATTCCGAACGGTCGTTGATGGCCGCCAATTCGTACTCTGACATCGTTAGCCGCGTTGGCGAAGCAAGAAATCTGGTCAAAGGATCACAAGCAGCAGCAAATAATGCCACTGAATTGGTGAGAAATTGGACATTTTAAAATCTGAAATTCAAATTAAGCGCTCTTTTAATTATATTGCTGTCATATGCCATCTATTTTATGGCATTCCATTTCCACTTTTCAGAGTACTGGTATTGGTAATCACGCTGGTGAATCAGATAATAACTCACGTGAATTACTCGAAAATGCAAGACAAGCACTTAATGTCGTTCAAAGCGATTTGCAGCCACACATCAATGAAGCCACATCAGCCGTTAAACAAATTCAGGAGCTGAACGCACGCAGTGATGAAAAGACAAAAGCTATTAACCAGTGAGTAACTGAAATTATTATATGCTAAATGAATTTGGAAATGAACGGTTATAATAGCGCAATTAAATCAAAATTTTCATTTACCAGAGCTCTAGATCAAGTGCCACAGTCATCTCAAGGAAACATTTGGCAAGATGCTCGCAAGAGAGCTGACGAGGCAAATGAAAAGGCAAGCGAAGCAAAAGAAATATTGAAGCCAATTCTTGAGAATTTGGAAGGTGGTGTATCGAATGCCAAGGATTTGTCAAAGAAGATCGATGACACCAATTTGGATATTGTTCAAGCAAGCACACAAATTGATCGTGTTTCAAAGATTTTGCCCAATTTACAATCGCTTGTTGATGACTTGAAGATCAAACAAGATGAAACAAAACGATCGAGCAATGATTTGGCCGAACGTATTGAGCGTCTTAAGAAGCAAATCGAAAGTGCTCGCGAATTGGCTAATTCCATCAAAGTTGGTGTACAATTCCATCCAAACACCACACTTGAATTGGAAGCACCATCGAAGATCGGCCAATTGGCATCCGATTTCACTACCTCACTTTACTTCCGAACCAACAAGACCGACGGACTTCTGTTGTACTTGGGCAATGAAAACAAGCAAGACGGACGAAAATACGGTAAACAAGGTGATTACATGGCGCTAGAAATCGAAAACGGATATCCAATTTTGTCGGTTGACTTGGGAGATGGTCCAGACAAGATAATCAGCAAGAAGAATGTTGCAAATGGCAAATGGCATCAAGCGATCGTCGAACGTATCGGAAACGATGCAAAATTAACCATCAAAGAAGAAACTGACGATGGTAAAATTTTATCGCACGAAGTTCAAGATCGATTGAGCGGAAACGATAATGTCTTCGATTTGACACGTGACAATGCCAGAATATTCGTCGGCGGTTCACCGGATATCAATCCAAAGGCTTTGAAATACAACTCATTCGATGGTGAAATCGAAGATTTGCGCATTGGAGACGAAAAAGTTGGCTTGTGGAACTTTGTCGATGCACAAAATAACAACGATGGTGCACGCGAACGTAACCAATTGACAGCATCAGAAGCACAACCGACTGGATATCGGTTCAACGGCGATGGATATGTGATATTAGACGCCAAACCATATTCGTTTAAACAACGTTCAAACATTCAATTCAAATTCAAAGCGGGCCGTGACACTTTGGATGGTTTGATGTTCTATGCAGGACGTAACCGACACTTTATTTCGGTTGAATTGAAGAATGGTGGTGTTTACTTCCAATACAAATTGGGCCAACACTTGGTATCGATTGGTTCAAGTGAACAGTTCAATGACAATGAATGGCATTTGGTTGAAGCCGAACGTAATGGACGTGCTGGCATACTCAAGATCGATGGCAGAGAGATTCGACAAGAAGAATCACCAGTCGGAAGCGAAGAGAATCTCAAGATCTCAGATACGATGTACTTTGGTGGTCATCCATCAACGTTGAATCACAGTGAAGTGACATCGAAGAACTTTGACGGATGCATTGACGAAGTGTACATTTCTGGCACGAAGATCGATTTAACACGGAACCTCAAAGCATACCATGCTCAAGCTGGATGCACTACGAAATTCTCAACCACATTATCATATCTACCGAGACAATTCGGCTATGTGCGTCACAATATTAGCGCAGTAAACCAATTGCGAATCAGTTTGAAATTCAAGACGAAACAAGACAAAGGAATCATTTTCTATGCAACCGATCGCAGTCAAGACAACAATATTGCACTGTTTCTAGAAGACGGTGCACTTGTGTTGCGCAGTCAAAATTCTGAGGTTAACACATCGCCAGTGAAGTACAGCGACAGTGATTGGCATTACTTGTCATTGTTGCATGATGAAAGCCGACTCAGTCTTTCGGTTGATGATACGCCAGAAATTGTAGTAGAGAACACAAGACCAATCATCTTGGATAATGCCGATATTTACTTCGGTGGTTTGCCAAAGGGCTATCAAGTTCCACCATATGCAGTCAACACGCCCGCATACTTTGTCGGATGCATTTCCGATGTTTACATCAACGGACCGATCATAAACTTTGCTGAATCTGGTGACCGAAAATCAGCACTTTTGGATAGTTGTTCACGTGATGTTTTGGGTAAGTTTTAGTTATATACAAAAAATATTTTAAAGAATGAGGCGTAAATTCTTGCAGATTTTTATACCATTGTGCTTTCAAACAGTAGTAAGGAGAAGGTACGGACTCAAATACACTGTACTTGAGTACTATTGATTGGTAAATAATCATGGCCGCTCCATATTATTGCCATACCCCGAGCATGTATATGGAGTTTCAATACATTGGATTGGGTGTGAACATTTAACTCCATCTAGAACTCTTTCCAGTAATTGTGTTTTAGTGAGTAATATAACCTAGACTGAATATAGCGACAACTACTATTTAACTACTTTTGGGCGAAATTATCTCAAAAGTAAACTGCAATGAGTTATTTGTTATGCGAACGCTCAAACGGCCACTGTTAATGTGCGCGCAAACACACGCACTCGACTGTGTTGTAGATTTGTCATCCAGTAGCCATTGCATGTCTGTGGATTACTGAATTAGTACATACATCAACAATAGCCGTTTGAGCGTCCGCATAACAAATAACTCATTGAAGTTTTGAGATAATATCGCCCGAAAGTAGTTGAAACCGCTATATTCAGTCTAGGTGATATTACTCACTAAAACACAACTACTGAAAAGAGTTCTAGATGGAGTTAGATGTTATATTAATGTCATATTCTCTGAATGATTATTGCAAAAAGCACAAATGGTATAAAGCCTTCACACGTTCTTTCCATTTCGAACAAACACAAAACTCAATTGATTCTCTGGCCCTTTCCTGCTTCATTCATAATCACAGATTATGATCCAATCCTGGTGCCGATTGTGTATCCGGAAGATAACTACGAGCCAAGCACTTTGGACAAAGAACTCGAAGAAAAGCGCCGCCTTGAAGAGGAAGCTCGACGAGGTGGTGGCGGCGGTGCCGGTGTTCCAGTAACCGAACAACCAAACATAGACGTACGTGTGCGCCCAGATGAAAATGAAATCGACAATGAAAATGCTGGAAAGCCAAAACCAGAAGAGACCCCAGTACCGGATAACCATCCAACTCCATCGCCACAGGAATATTTGACAACATCTACCACGGTGAAACCAACAAAGAGACGACCAGCCAAACAAGATTCGGTGTGCAAATTGTCATCCGATCCAGAACCAGATGTTGGCTATGAGGCTGGCTACCGCTTTGGAACCGTCATTGACAGTCGCATCGAATTTGAAGAAGTGCCGAGCAAGCTGAAGAAGGGCTACGAAATATCATTGGAATTCAAGACCGATCAACCAGATGGCTTGTTGTTCTATGCAGCCGATAATCGTCACACCGATTTCGTTGCTCTTTATTTGCAAGATGGATTTGTACGTATTACAAATTCATTCTCATTTTTTTTACTGTATGAGAATTTGATTAAATTTTCCCTAAATTCCATTGCAGGTATACCATAAATTCAACTGTGGTTCTGGTTCAGCCAACATGACATCAAAGAATCAATACAATAACAGCGCTTGGAACACAGTTCTTATATCACGTCAATCGTCAAAGGGACAACTGTTGATCAATGGAGATGATGAAGTGTCCGCTGAATCGGTTGGAAACACCAGACTAATGTCACTTCAAGCGCCATACTTGTTTGGTGGAGTGCCATCAAACCTAAAGGAAGACGTTGAACTCAATGCAGGCCAAAATTCAGCCAAAATCTTCCAGGGTTGCATTCGAAACATCCAAGTTGGTGGACGTCCTTGGGGCGAACCAAGTAAGGCTGTCGGCACAACACCATGCTCAGAACAAGTAGAGAATGGTATCTTCTTCAACGGCGGTTACATTAAGGTAAACAATTTAACCCATTGCTGAACATTGAGTTGTTTCAAATGCAATAGAATCGTTAACTTACTGATTGAATTCCATTTTTTTTCTTCTTTTAGTTGCGAGATAAGTTCAAGGTTGGAATCGAAACGACCATTTCATTCGATATCAAACCACGAACACTCAACGGTTTGTTGTTATCGGTGCATGGAAAGAAGGCCATGTTTGCATTGCAATTGATCAACGGTACAATCAACTTTACGGTGGACAATGGTGGCGGACCAATCACGGCCGTATTCCAACCCGAACCCAATAAGACGTTCTGTGACGGTGAATGGCACACAGTAACTGCAATCAAATCACAATATGTTATTACATTGATTGTCGATTCATGGAATTCGAATCCAACAATTGGTGCAATCACAACCTCTTCAACCGATACCACTCGACCGCTATTCTTGGGTGGCCATCCACATCTTTCGAAGGCCAGAGGTCTCACCGTGCGACGTCCATTCGTTGGTTGCATTCGTAATGTTAAAATCAAGAACGTTGCCCAACCAATCAGCCTAAGCATGGCCAACGGCAATGTTCGTGCTGGCGTTTGCCCACTCTACTAAAGAGGCGCATATGTGTAACGCATTATAAAAAACAAACTACATAAAAAATATTATAATTTCAAACTCAAATCCGAATTCAACTATCAATTTTTTTTTTACTTCTTTTTGTCAAAACACATTCATTCAATAAAGCAATAGAACCGGAACAAATTTCGCTAGTTTTATTTCCGTTACTTGGTCAGCAATCTATGAGTTCTTTTTCCAGGCGTTTTAACTATTTTGTTCAAATGATGAAGCGTATGCACAATGTTCGCAAAGTACACTGATACGGATACATTAATGAAGATTGCGACCAAAGCTATCCATGTACTTGAGGTAGCCCAAAATTCACTTCTGCCCATAAAAATGAGAAAAAGCATTTTAAATTTATGGCAAAATATCCACAACTACAAAGCGCAAACGTATCTTTTTTGTGGTATTTGAACCATTGCGACAAACAAATTCCCTCAGAATATTTTAGTTTCAAAACGCAACATGAAATTTTTTTTATATCGAGTTTACAACAACAACTCCATATTAAAAAAAAAACTTTATGTTGCACTTTAAAACTAAAATATTCTTAGGGAATTTGTTTGTCGCAATGGTTAATTTATAAAAACAAAGACTGCATAGCCAAATCAACCAGTTAGCCAGTGTCTTTTATGATCTAGGTAGCTGTTGTTTTATTCTAACAATTTTCCTCCTTACATCAATCATACAGCGTTATTATTGTAAAAATGCCATTTCATAGAAATCACATTTTCTTTTTGTTTTAAATATTCATCTCTAAATAAATGTGTGCGAAATTCATAAACCGGCTATTGATTACGACGAATTTGGACGAAGTTGAGAACAGATGCTGGGAAGATCGTTTCGGATGAAAATCAAGAAGTGCAGGACATATTTCAATCCTTGAAAAGATCATGTAGATCGTATGTTGTTAATGGAAAGCGTTTATTCTTTTAGGTGAATTATGGCACTGAACAATGGGATTGGTGTTAAAATTCCATGAAGATGTTAAATAAAAAAAAACATATGGTATATACCAATGATGTACGTTTACAATTGTGTCGTTGAGAATAAAAATGGGAAAGTAATAAGATGCGTAATAAGTAATAAGTCCATCTTATTACATTAATAAGATTGTAATAAGATGATTGAAATGAATATTCAAATCTTGGCAAATTTTCCGAAATGTCTTCGGGTAGGGCGATTTCAATTGTAGATTTTATGTACTTTAATGTAGTGTTTTTACTTTTTTAATGTAGGAACAATTTTTTTGAGTAATCGGCTATCGAAAAACTGCTATAAAATGGGACAACTCAAATCTTGGTCAAAAAACGTATTTTCCACAAATCGAATTTTTTTCGAATGAAGAATGGTTCCAAAAAATTGTAGATAAATTGTAAAATTCAAATCAATTGTCTGTTTTCAAATATGTCTGCCCGTTCGTTCGATATCGGGGCGAGTCATGAAAATTGGTCCAAAATCGGTAATACTCAAATCTTGGCTCGAAATCGAACTTTCCACAAACTAAATCTTTTTTCTATTGTTTCTGGGGTCCATAAAATTGTAGAAAAAATGTAGAATTCAAATCAGTCATCCGATCCTTGATGTTTTCAACAACTTATTGGGCTCCAGGGGAGTTTAATATTTAATATGGGAATAAAACTGCTATAAACTGCTATAAAACGTGTTTTAATAATTGTAGTAACCAAGAATTAATTGTAGTGGCACAAAAATAATTGTAGAAGCACCTACTGTTATTGTAGCGGCCCAAAAATAATTGTAGAAGCAACTACAGTTATTGTAGTGGTCGGAAATCAATTGTAGAAGCAACTACAGTTATTGTAGTGGTCGAAAAATAATTGTAGTGGCTCAAAAATAATTGTAGAAGTGTCCACAGTTATTGTAGTGGCCCGAAAATAATTGTAGAAGCACCTACAGTTATTGTAGTGGCCCAAAAATAATTGTAGAAGCAACTACAGTTATTGTAGTGGTCGGAAATTAATTGTAGAAGCACCTACAGTGATGATTGTTATAAGATTGTAATAAGTATCTTATTACTTTTGGTGCAACAAAAAAATTGCAAAAAAAGTTTCATGTAATTTTTGTCAGACGAAAAAATGTTGAAAAAAATGTGTCTGGCAAAATTTGACATGATTACGCAAAAATTGATGACCAATATGAGGCAAAGAACTTAGTAACAAGGAGATCACCTGTTCAATCCAAAACGTCAAAGAATCAAGATATCGAGAATCCCTTCAGCCAAATCAAAGAAAATGTGATTTCTACTGAGTGACTATTTTGATGATGACTCAATTGGCGTTTTTTTTCTTCAAGAATGATCGATTAAATAATAAGGGTGTTAATAGGTAATGTTAGTTTGCCTCATATTGGCCATCAATTTTCGCGTAATCATGTCAAATTTTGCCAGACACATTTTTTTCAACATTTTTTCGTCTGACAAAAATTGACATGTGAAACTTTTACATGAAACTTTTTTTGCAATTTTTTTTTGCACCAAAATTAATAAGATACTTATTACAATCTTATTACTATAATAAGATGGACGCATGAATACGGCATTGAAATATCGTATACTGCGGCAACGCAAGCAGAAAATTATCGCGCGATATTTATGCGATAACTGCCTTATGCGACGCCGTATTTATGCGTTTTGGACACATTGGTAATAAAATGAAAGTTATAAGTAATAAGTTACTTATTACTTTACTTCTATAAATATCAGTACTGGTTGGGGCTATTGTGATGATAAATACCGCGATTTGAAGCTAATTGCAATTGCCTCTCAATAAAAAACTACGCTACAAATATCAAGGCTTGATAGCGTTGATAACTGGGCCACAAAAGTATCCCTATCGAGATCCGTGTGCTTGACAGTAGCACTTGCAGTGTAACACATAACCTCACTATACCATGTTTGAACACATTTTCATTTCACGTGCAATGAAAATTAAAAAAAAACATTCATTGAATATTATTTCGGTTGTGTTCTTATTAATTTGTTTCCACCGTATGAATTATACTAAAGTTAGTGTGTTCATGTTTGGGAAATTTTATTTTGTTCATTGAAAAAACAGTTAATTTGGAAATGTAATTTCGAGTAATTTTTTTTCAACGAATGACAAAAGGTCACCAAACGTGAACGTACCAAATTAAGAACGAATGCGTACAAATGAACGGTGAAAAATCATTCTGATATACTTTATCACACACAGACACTACGAAATCGCACACCGACACAACTTGCACTTGCAGTGTCTTGATTGTGAATTGCAGCACGATTTTGTCCTTAATTTAGTACGATTAAATACTAACTTTGAAAACAATTTAGTAAATTGAGACTGCATATCACTAGTATATTCTAAATTTCAAATGTAAACATAGTTTTTAAGGGCATACATGTATGTGAATAACATCATTTGTTGAATAAATAAATGAATAAATAAATTTGATGCGAACTACTGCAAGTACAAAGAAATTCTTTTTTGAACTTTTCGACATTTTGTGTTTTGCACTTTCAGTGTTTTAAAAATGAATTGCGCTAAGTCTTTACTACTGCTTATAGCAATATTCAACTGGTTCCAGTCCAAAAGCAATATATAATGTGATTATTTTTTATACAGAGCGATTGGATTACTTTGACAACAGCTTCCGATAGGGATAATATGATATTGTGAGCTGTCAAAGTAGTTTTGTGTTTCACCGTGTTGCCCGAGTTTCAACGGCGCTCAAAACGTATTGGCTGAACGATATTAACTCTTGACAAATATACCGCGTGTGTTCCCTGCGCACGCTGCGTTTATACCATATTCACGCTTACGCTTATTTTATACATAGTTTAATACAGAGTCGAAGGTATATTTGAGGCATATTTTTAGCGTGAACCGCATGCAAAACGTACGTTTAGAATACTTTGACTAAGCGTATGCTATCCATATGCTTTGCATGCGGTTCACGCTAAAAATATGCCTCAAATATACCTTCGAC
>NW_022601467.1:19422945-19456514 GCF_009176505.1 Sitodiplosis mosellana | reverse complement strand
TGTATCGTTCTCACATAGTTTTATAATATTAGGCAGTGTTAAATGGTATATAACATGATGGCCGACCATGATGGCCCAAAAACTACGATTTTTGGTTGTGTCCACGATAACTTTCGAACCGCTTAAACGATTTCGCTCAAATTTGGCCAGGAGTCACTATTAATAAATACCTTGGATGTATCAAAAGTTGGGCCAAATTGGACTAGTTCATCTGGTAATTTTCGGATGTCATAGAATTTCACCCGAGGGGGGACCCTTGGATTTTTTTGGAAATTTTTTTTTTCTTGTTTTCATAGAACGGATTTTTGATTTGTTTTAACACGATTTTATCATGTTAATCCGTGTTAAATGATTTATAACACGATGGCCGACCATGATTGACTTTTTTTTCTATATTTTTTTGAATTTTTTTTTCAACTTTTTTCATTTCAAAATGCATTTTCTGGTTTTTTATATCATTTTCTTATCGTTAGCCGTGTTAAATGATTGGTCAACCATGATGGTCTTCTTTTTAATTTTCATTTTCAACTTTTTTTCATTTAAAAATATACTATATGGGTCATTTTACATGATTACTTTGAGGACATCAACTTTAAAAAAATACTTGTGCGGAAAAGTCCGTTTTACGCTCGTAAAACTTTTTATTTTTATTGAGTACATAGTAGGGAACAAAATAAACAAATGCACGAGCGAAAAAAGTGTCCAAGATGCGTCTAACCATGTTCATTTTTTAAATAATTACATTTGTGTCCAAAAAATAATTTCATTACAGAAGTAAACAACGTTGAATCAGAGCAAAAAATTTAAAACCGAGGCAGTTTTTTTTGTTTTACTCTTGCATATTCGAAATGTTTCACTCTTTCACTTTCTCAATTATGAAAGGTGCATCTAATTAGACTAAATTTTGCCTGCAGAGAAGTCCTCGGAATGTACTTCAATCGAAAAGATCTCTTCTGTTCCTATCGAAGATTTTGACTATGCTCTTGTACTTACCCCAAACAAAATTTCAGTTGGCTCTATGTTTCCCTTGCTCCGCTAAATTCCTACATTCAAGTAGATGATTGGAAGAAGTAATGGCATGAAATGAAAGTGCCGAGTTTGTTTTTTTATCAACGGAATTTTTCATGTTCATTATCCTTAATGATCTACTTAATTTTTTGACTTGATTTGTATGTTTCGAATTTCTTCATGTTATCATCTCCATTAACCGGATTACTCGGGATTACAAAATCAAACAAGCTTTGTTTTTAAAAAAAGGAACAATTTATCTAGCTAATAATAGATTTTCTTCCTGTTATTTTTTTGTCGATTCGTTCTGAAGAAAATATGTGTATGTGTATGTGTAGGTTTGTGTGTTGACGTTGCAAAAGCAGACATAACGAAGCAAACGATATCAATTCATTGTAAGTTTACATGGTACCATCGGTTTTTTGGATTTGTATTTTCATTTCATTATTATTATTTTTTTGCTTTGTTTTGTGTTTCTTCGCAAAAAAAAAATTTGCTAATTGTCATCTATTGATTTGTGTATAATATTTTGGTATATTCTGGTAGCTCAGTTCAAAAATAACAATAAATTTTCCTATTAAGCACTCATTACGCTATTTTATTTAAATGGAATCTCTATTGTACCTATCTATGGACGTAGGATGGCTCAAAAAAAAAGTGCCAATTTTTTGGCGATTGTCAAGCTTCAATTGCTAAATTGCCTAAAAAAAATTGGATTGGAGTGAATAAATTGGTGGAGAGAGATATCGAAAACCCACTGCAATTGTGTTGAGTGGTTTGAAAAGCGATTTTTGTCCCATATTCAATGGTTTTCTGCATATGATAACCTCCCAAAAAAATGTTCAGCGTCGAATTTTTGGTGGAAAACGTCTAATTTTGTCATCATCATCAGAGAGAAGTAATGATCCAAAATGAATGAAAGTCACTATGCACCAGATTTTGACTTTTGCTTGCAAACTCGCATCCAAACCATCAGAAATGTGAGAAAAAATCGTTTTCAAAACCACTCGACAAAATCTGCTGTGGGTTTTTGATACGCTATCCACCAATTTATTCACTACAACTCTATTTCGTTGAGACAATTTAGCGATTAAAGCCAATCACCAATAAATTGTCACGTTTATTTTTTGGGCCACACTACTATGGAGTATTCGTCATATATTATTTTCTTTTTTTTCTTATTTGTTTCTTTATTTCATTTACTATGTCACGTTAATATTATTATTATTAATATTATTATTATTAGTTGTTGTTGTTGTTGTTGATTTTTTTTTCTTTTGACAGACTTTTAACTTCTTTGTTATGTTTTGATAAGTTATCTACACGTTCTGCGTTTCGTTTGTTTGTTTGTTTGTATGTGAGTGAGTTAGAGTGAGTGTATGCAAATTGTTTCCATTCTTTCGACCCATCGATCGTAATTTGTTATTTGATGGATGATTTTATTGCTGTTGTTATTTAAATATATTCTCTGATTTTTCGTCGATTTGTATGTTTCGATTCAATTGTGAGCGCGCATGTATGTTTGTATGTCTTCGGATTTTCATATGAATATGGTAAATTGTAAAATATGCTTATAAAAAATAATAAAAAAAAATTCTTTTACAATAACTTAAGACTGATTGGTTCAATTTCATTTGTTTGTTTTTTTCTTCCATTGTTTTTATTCATCTGTTTTATAAGTAGTGGTGTTTCTTTCATTTTATTACGGAACTACGAGTAAATAATAAATGTACACGTTTTTTTTTCTTCTTTATTCATCGATAGTGCAAAATATCTGAAATGTATATACGGTGGCTGCTAGCCACTGGCTAGTGTATGAAAATTTACAATTACACTCACATAATACCGTTTATTATTTGCATTTTTCGTTTGTTTGTTTCGAATTTTCGCACTAAAATGCAATTGTGATCAGATGCATTTCGAAACACACATCAATACATTGGAACTTTAAACAAATTTGCGCTAGAAAATATATCCCGAATTTATACTATTTGAATAGCAATTGCAAATTTTCATGCGCAAACCGTTCGCGCGAGCGCGCTTTCGCTTCAAAATCAGTATATATCTCGCCAAAGTTCTGCGCTGTCTGTGACAGATTTCATGCATAAAATTGTTTCTTCTTTTCTTCAAAAATTTTCCCGTTTTTTTTCTTCTTCGCATTGATTTTAATATTCTCTTTTTTATGTTCAGTTTCGTTTGTTATATTTTCCATCTTTTTCGTTTTTCCTGTATGCCATGTTGAGTTATCTAGTCTTGTCAAAAACAAAAAAAAACATTATATGCTAAACACCAAGTCGTCGTTTGATGCAACGACGATCCACAAAAATATACACTCATTGTTAAACTCAATAACATTGTATTTACACAGTTTTTCTTTCATGTGTTACATGATTTTACACGATTTTTTTTATCGGTTTAGTTTTACTCTTTTTTTTCCTCTCCAAGTGACGGTTGCCAGTGTCCCCTAGAAACACATGCACATCATCTACTTAAGATCGGTTTTAGTTTTTCTTTTCTTGTGTTGGTTTTATAATTAGTTATTTACAGCTAATTTGCTCGTTTGTCTTTTTAAAATAAAAATATTATGATTTCAGTTGTTGTTGTTTTCTTTTGCTTGTTTTTCATTTTACAGGATAATTAATATCGTATGAATATGCAATTATACGGAAATCATTGTTGCTTTTTGTTTTGTATTCAGGTTTGAATAAATGTGGCAAAATTTCTAATCCAGACCGATTGACTGCGAAATGTTCGGACGGGGCTCAAAATGAGATGCTCGGAAGTCAATTTCGGATGAAAATTAAAAGACGCAGAACAAATTTGTAATTAAAACGAAGAAAGAAGCAAAGAAGTAAGAGAAAACAAAGAAAACCAAATGGTTTTTGCTTTGTTTCTTCTTCTGTTTTCGAAGATTTTAAATCAAGATAATAAATTTTTCATCTAATCATTTTAGATTTTAGTGTTTTGTTTTTTGATAACCTCAAAAAAAAGAGGAAGCTTAAAGAAAGAGCAAACATTATGACTTGTATGGGTTTTTTCCTCTGGTTGTTTGTTGCTATCTGTTTATGTTCAGTTTTAGTGTTCAACTTCATTTTAACTAAACAATTGGAACTCCTTGAACTTCCATTATTTCATCTTGAGGTGATGGCCGTGCAAAGGGTTGTAGATGAGGTGGCGTTTGTTTTGATGTCATACCGCGCTGTGCGAATGGCGTACATCCGGGCTGAAGTGGCTGCCCTGGTTGATGGCCTGGCTGTAGACCGGGTTGTAGACCGTGTCCCGGTTGCATTCCAGGCGTTAATCGACATTGATCATTTTGGTGAACATAACGAGGGCGACGTGGTGAACGAGCTGTGGGCCGTGGTGGTTTATTCATCTCTTCCAAAACGGATGGTGCGACATATGTGAAACCCTATACATATTAGAGAACCATTAAAACCTGCTCTCTTTCCGTCTTTCCTTTTCATGGCAAAATAAAATTGATGACAACTTACTTGAAATATCGAGTTTTCGCTTTCACTCAATGTCGAAAATACGGGCGAATCGACTGGAATTTGTTTGGTAAACTTGGTATCGAATTGGGACACATCGTCTTCACTTCTCAGAATTGGTTTGATTGGCGGTTCCAAGCGTCTGGCTAGCACATCATCCCAGTTGACAAATTTGAAGAATGGATGCGCGCGAACCGCTTGACCATCATACGCATCGGCACCTAAGCGTAAATTCACTTGACGCTTCATCAGTCTACGTATCAAATCACGTGCATCAGGTGTGAGATAAGCGGGTAAATTTAATTTACCGCGCAATATTGCTTCAATTGTTTTTTTACGATTTTCCGCAGTGAACGGGGGCTGAAGGTGTTGTTTGTTGTTCGTTGAAACAAAGAATGCAACAGATTATTTCATTTGGTACCGGTAAATCAGTGAAAATTTGCTAGACACATACCAATCCTGTCAGCATATCATACATAAGAGCACCTAATGACCACCAATCGACCGCTTTTCCATGACCGCTACGCGTCAAAATCTCTGGCGCCCTATTCGATAGAATAAATAATGAAACAAAACGATTAGTTTTTTGTTTTGTTTAACAACGCTATTAAATTATTCTGTGCGACTTTGGAAAGCAATTAAATCATTAATCATATATGCACGCGCACACACAATTATTACTTGTTTGAATACTTGTTTCGTTTTTGTGTTTTCACTTCTACTTACATATATTCGATCGTTCCGCAAAATGTATGGGTTACGATACCTTCTTGTATATGTTCTTTACATAGGCCGAAATCGGTTAATTTTACGTGACCTTCGGCATCCAATAAAATATTTTCTGGTTTTAAGTCTCTATAAATAATGCCAAGTGCATGCAAATGTTCCAACGCTAATATGATCTCGCTTAGGTAAAAGCTAAAATGGACGAATTGAAAATCGATAAGCATTCGGTTTCAGGGTGCGACGATACATAGTTTGTATGGCATGTAATTTGAATGCAATAGTTGCATTTTACGGCGAATGACATTCGATAAGTACTTACCAAGCTGTATCTTCTAAAAAAATTCCCTCGCGTTCGAGGTGCATAAATAATTCTCCGCCACTTAAGTATTCCAAGATGAGATAGAGCTTTCCATCGGTTTGAAATGCATAATTGAGTTCAACAATAAATGGATGCTGTAACATTGACATGATATGACACATTTTAGTTAATGAATGGCTCGTTTTTTTCCTTCAAATAGACATCGGATTCGAAAGGAAATATATGTATGTGTTTGAATTGGAAATCAGTGTGGTTACCTTGACGGCTTCTAATATGTTGCGTTCGGCTCTTGTGTGTGCTGTGTCTTTTTGTGTTCGTAGTATTGATACTTTTTTCAATACTTTCATCGCAAAGAATTGGTTCATATCACGACCACTTGTTTTTCGGACCTGTTCGAATGGGGCGTATGAATAAATTTCAATTGATCGTTCTCATTTTGAATGAAGTACTTGCAGATTCGCTTTAAAATAATTGAAATGTTTGTTTTATTCACCTGGAACACTTTTCCATAGCCACCTTTGCCCAACACTTTTTTCAATTCGAAATCTTCTGGTCCTAATTTTGATGTGCCGGGATTTACGATTTCTTGGGACAATTGGATTTTTTCCATTTCGCTACCTTCCACACTGCAAATAAAGAAATAAAATATTTAGCATATTTTCAACGTTCATTCAGAGCACTTCGATGGCTCAGAATGGAATTTAGTTTGATTGATTTATTTTCTTCTACTTACTCGATGCCATCGAATCGTAGTTCTGGTTCGATATCACCCTGTACCAAAATAAAAGATCAAAATTCATTAATCGATGTGACAAGCCGTGTTTTGACAAAACATTTTTAATCTGACGAATTTCTAACAATAGAAACCATGTCGTGTTTATCATTTATTATTTTAATTACTATGGAGTACCCCAATACGAGACTTTCCTGGAGGTAAAAAATTATTCCATAACAAAATGCGTGATCACATCAATTTTTTTTCGGGAGATAGATAGCAGCACAATTGATACGAATTTTAAAAATTTACAATAATATATAAATCATATTCTCGCCTATCTCTACACAATGCGAAAGATATATATGCATGAATCATGTAGCCGATAAGAGCAACAGTGCGACAGAATTGAAAATAAAACGGCAAATAGTAGATACACACACAAAAGGTCAGCGTTGGACGGCAGCTGTTACGAGATGTGTGCAATATAAACAAGAATGTTTGTCTCCCCAAATCGGTGGCAATTATAAACAGGAAATTCCGATGATTCTTGACTAAATACCATTCGGAGAGCCAATTTGATTTGTTGACTTGTGCTGATTCGCATGCACATACAAGAACCGAGTATTTTTGTACACATGAGCAATATCATTCGGTTGGCTATCTATGACAATGCACGCGTGCTCTCTCTTTCCCTCTGTCTTTCGCTACCTGCTAATGTCAAATGGAATCGTGCAAGTTTGGCAAAGCGATAATAATATTTATTTGCGATGATGTGTCACACAAACGAAATGTCACTATCCTGTCGATCGGAAGGGATTTTTGAAATTTTCTACAACACAACCCGTTTCAATCAAATTTCAAGATCATTCATGTTAAATAATCGATTCAATGGCCATTAAATTCGCAAAAGTCGAACGCAATTACACCGCTATATATTTTCATAAATGAATGTAAGTGTTTATATTTGCTGCTTTTGATAAGAGGCCAATATTATCAGTTGATTTCCTCTTTATTTTCCAGCCAAAAAAAAAAGAGATAAGGAATTCGTAAGGTCGGTGCAGAATATCCGCCATAGAATCGATGAATTCGCAAAAAGGATTAAATTATTTAACATTTTTCATCGCAGGGACTTCGATAAGACAGACAACGAGTAATTCTAACTGTAATTCTTATCGATACTATTTTTGATTGATCGCTAGTGGAACACAGGAAACCCCCCTCGCTAATTTTTTTTTTTAGTAAAAGTGATTGACGATTCAAAAATCGAGTTTCGAAGAATGAATTTGCTAGAAAATAAAATACCGCGAAATATATTCTGATATCAACAGCAGTGTTTAGATATTGAATTTGCTCTCGAATTAGATAGTGAACATTTTCTCTCCTCAATCTGACTGAATACTTCATTATTCTATGAAATGCAGTGGAAAAAAAGCCATTATCGTTTTAAAAGAGGGAAAAAAAGTGTCAGACAAACTCGTGTTCAAAATTGCTGATTTGACTTTATTGTTCGGGTCTTGAGATTTCTATTGATTATTTCTCTACATATACATTGTTTGGAATTGTTTTCGTTTTCTTCTTCCACTTCTACATCGGGCAACGAAATATATTGTACAATATTTACAATCATAAGATGAACGAGTTCGCTCTTTGTCATTTTCACAATTCGGCGAGACAAACGTGTGTATAAGCGAATTTCAGACTCGTTTGTATATCGATATGACAAAAAAAGAAGAGTATATACCCCGAAGATTGAGCAAAGGAAAAAATTGAAGAAAAAAATAAGAAGAAGAAGAACTGGAAGAAAAATTCGCATGCTGTTGCTGTTTGGTTCTTGTATGTGAGAGATGTACTGATAGGTTGGAGAACGGGTATGAGAGAAGCTGACTCTTTCTGACAGCGCAATGACGACATCTGTTGCATAAAATATTTATCAAATGCCGATTTGCACCGAAACCCACGTGGTTTATTTGTATTGCATAGTTTTTTTTTCGTTTCTTTTGTTTTTGTTAACGATGAGAATATCTATTGTCTGAATAACAATGATAATCGACACGAAATGTCGATAAATATACGGACCGATTGAGGCGCACAATTTTCAATGAATCAAGTGTATTGATAACATACAGCTGTGCATGCAAATTGTATATGTGTATAATGTGCCATTCAGTTTTATTTCTTTTTTCACTACCTCAGTGCCGCCAATAAGACACCGACAAAAAAAAACGACAGCTACTGTCGCTGATTTAACACATTCAAAAAAAAAAAAAACAAACAAAGCAAAAAATGGGTTTTAACCATACCATTTTGACCGATTGGAATGTCTTTCTAATGTGTTTGTGCAGACCATTATCTTCGTATTTGAATCATACTATAAATGAATATGAATTCCGTAAAATTTGTCGAACGTACTATGCCAGTATTAAATAAATAATAGAAAAATGAAACTTCTTATTCTGACATAAAATGCATAATAATTTTTCAATCATTTTTTCAATGTCAGAATAAAAAGATTCGAATTTTTCATTATTTATTCAAATGAATATGTTAAAAAGGAACGGAGAAAGAGATAAACATAACAAAGCAAAGAAAAAACTTGCGATCGTAAGCAGTGAAAGTATGAAACATAACCGATCCAAGGAACTAATTCATGGTTTTTTAAACCCATTACCAATAAAATACATATATACACACATGTATTTTATCTACACATATGCAAACCATGGTGTCGGCGTGATTTGAGATTTATTTCGATTTAAAAATTCTCGATTTGTATTTGAGAGAGTGAGCGCAAAAAAGGGGGACAGTTTTTTTTTCCTCGCAGACAGACACCGAAGAAGAAGAAAATATGTAAATAAAAAAGAAATACAACGTGAGAGAACCAATTTCAAAATGAAACATAAACAAAATATCATTTGTTTTCCTGTGACGTCTTTCAAAATACGATTTTTTTTTCTCTCGATGTGTTTGAGAAATGCGTTATGAAATGTTTGTTTATGTTTTTGGAGGAAGAAAGAGAGAAAGAGAGAGAGCGAGATAGAGGGACAGAAATATTTCTTTGCAATGCAGTCGAAACAAATCCGATCGTCGTTGTTTTTGAAAGAGGTGAATGTACATTCAAATTTCAACAAATTTGTCTGCTTCACGCATTCATGTGACAAATGGGGTTTTGATTTTAAAATTAGTGGAGATTTGGTTTTTCTTTTCAAATTAGCAACAAACGTGTTTCATTACCTCGTCAACTTCGATGATGTCGTCGTCGGAGTCAGGTGCTCTGTTTGGATCATCTTCATGTATATCATGTAGTTCCAATTCAAAAACGTCAGCCATAATAATGAATTTTGAATTTGTCCACACCGTCAATCTCTATTATCAAAAACGGTTTTTTATGTGTTTCTGTTTTTGTTTTTCCGCTGAATACGCGTTACGTATTCCGTGTGTCTCACTTTGAAACGTATTTATTTCTTTCGTCGCACCTTTCTTCACTGTACAATACCACACTGTGGGTTACAGTGTTTTTGATGGTTTTTTTTCTTCTTTTTTTCCTCTGTTTTATCAAGTTCTGCACTTTTATTAATTAAATACGTTCCATACGCGCCCGTGTGCTTTCATTTGTGGGTATACATTTATTTTTTATGTTAAAATATATATATTGTTAAGCATTGGCGGGTTCCTGGTTTCTAAAAATAATTATGATATTTTGGCACTCTAGTTAGTTATTGGGCTTCCATATTTTGTTGCTGTTGTTGCTGTTGTTATCGTTATTTATTTATTTTTTATGTCTTTTTTGCAATAAATTACTTGAATTCTCTCGTGATTTCTCTCCACACATCGTGTGGCTTCCATATTTCACGGCAAGTGACTTGAAATCATGATTGATTATTTCTTTTTTTTCGAATTAGATCCAATCGAAATGCTGCTTTAAACATACACACACACACTTGATGCGTATCAATGAATGGCTATTTCCGTTTGATATCTGATAAAACTTTTAACAAACAATACTTTTGGCAACTCGTTTCAAATTTGAATAAAAAACATACTCTCACACAAACACGCACACAACGAATGACATTATTGGTGGCGTAGCATTTGAATGGGAATTCGAAAGATATCAAAAGCCCATCGGAGCGAATGTGGAATATGGGCAAAACAAAGTCAATGTATCAATTTGAAATGTTTGAAAGTGATAAGAATTAGCCAATGATTACAGTTTCATGAAAAAATTGGGTCGACCGCACAACATTCTTCATGGAAACCGTTAGAGGTGAAAGGATATGAATATGAAATGGTGTTCATGCTCAAGTTTTTCATTTACAATGTACGATTCTGCCTCTCTTGTTTTCAATATAGTCATTGATGTAACGAAAATCGTTTGAAAAGAAAAAATTAAACGTGCATAACGAAAGAGAGTAGTGAATGCAAAAAAAAAAACAACAGCACCACACTATATTAATGCAAGGATAAATTGTGCAAAAACCTTGTTGAGGTTTCAAACCTTCGAAATATTGCAAACATTGTTTTGATTTGATACATGTCAAGAAATGAGTTGTACGAGTCAAGTTTCTAGAGCGCGCGATCGGTCTGTGTTATCGGTGCTATCGATGACAATAAAACGATACTATTGATAGTTAATGTTTTTTATGATCCTTTATGGTCATTTAACTCAATATATTTATCAATAAATAAAACATCCGAACGAACACAAGCAACAAAAAAATCTATCATTTCGTGTTCATTCCAACAAAAATGTGAAACGAAGCAAAATCGTGGAAAGAGACAGGCACAAAAATTATTATGTCTTAAAATTCGAAATGGATGGCCAATTCTTGTGGCAATCAAGATATGTTAATGTATGTGTGTGTGTGTGTTTTACTCTTGTTTTGTTATAATTCGCATGATTAGAACATTCGAAAAAAAAAATATTTATATTTATATACATATTTATGTATATAAATTGAAAATATATATATATTATATTTGGGTGCACTTTGTGTATGCTTAGTAATTTACACGCGCGCAAGTTCAATACTCACACTATCTCACATAAGCCGTACGGAAAAACGAACGTGAGAGAAAAAAAAAACTATTTAATTCAACCTCACCACACACAGTACTGGCAACGTTAAATGAAAGCAACTCGCACACTTGTAAATAAACATTAAAATTTCGATGTGTGTTGTATAACTCAATTTTCGATTCCACAATCCACGCACTATATACTATAACCAAATAGAACACAACAGAAAAACGTCAAAACCCGAAGTCGAAAATAAAAGGGCAAAATAAAATCCAAATTTTATGCATTTATCAACGAAAAACAATGAATTTTTGCTTGCAATTTTCGACTGTAAATTTTATCTTGCGTTTTTTTTCATTAAATTTTCTTCGTTTAAATAGAATGGAGTCCTTGATATTAGCAAAAATCTGTACTATGTGTGAATGTTATTTACAAATTGTGTGAAATATTTCGTTTAAGCACTTCGATTTTTCTTATGAATTTGCTTATATTTTTTGCAAATTTTCATCATTTTACACCGAAAATACACACATCCATCTGTATTTTCACAATTTTACGACACTTTCCAATGTATATTTCACTCGGATGATTTGTTTTGATTCTTTTTATTTGGCAGCCTTTCTATGAAAGGGCACATAAAAACGCGTGTTTTCGTTCCGATAAACCTCACTAATCTAAATTCATTTAATCATACTTCAATGGAAATATTTTGCAGTGGCAGCATTCAAATACACTGCACGCGTATAATGGCCTACTTTTTGGTTGATTTTTTTTTTAAGTTTCTGCGTGTGGCAGCACTTCCTAACTTGAATTCTTCAGAAAGATATGATAATAAAAACACATTGAAATGGCCCATTTTTCGGGTGAAAAAAAAAATTGGATTCATTCATTTTTTTTCTTTTCTAATTGGCAAAATTATGCTTATCCAAATGATTGATGCATTTATTTTGGTGATTCAATTAATAAATTGTAACCGAAAAGGAAATGAACATTTCGTCATGACAAGGAAGTGAATGGGGCGCTCGATAAATTCGGCAAGTTAACAACAGATGGCTACACCATACACCGTATGCATTTCATTAGATTTCATGTGGATAGATTTCGCAGACAAACTGATCCGAAACGATGTCAAGTTTCTTCTTTATTGTATTTTCGGACCCGGTTACCATGTTCGTTGCCATTGGTATGCGTTTGCATGTAATGGTATGCTCTCGACGCGCTTTATATTTAGCATCTGTTTCCTTCTGCATTGTTGTGAATGACTGACTATTATGCTTTACAGTATCATTCGTGTTGCATCGCAAGTGCCTGAAATAAATCATTTTTTCAAGGGTAAAAAGTATTTGGTTTAAGTGTTGAGAGCGGTTTCACCAGAACCATTTTCGCTGAAGCAATCACTTTTTTGCGATTGTTTGATGTACCGAGAAGCAATGTTTTGATGGCAGCGTGTTGTTTATATAGACTGATAAAACAATGAATCCGTTTACACGAGTGGCAAATTATGAAGAGCTCAACATCATTGGAACCGGTGAGCATAGTGCAACATTGTATTTCCGTGCAAGTGGTTATCGAATGTGATGGTTTATTGTTTTTTTTCTTCGATTTTAGGTGCATATGGAACGGTTTATAAGGCAAGAGACTTGAAAAATCCCGGAAAAATTGTTGCTCTGAAAAAGTAAACGCTCAAGAACATTTGAAATATAAACAATAGTTTATCAACGTTCTTTTTTTGATTATAGAGTACGTGTGGCCTTAACTGAAGATGGTGTTCCAATGTCAACACTACGTGAAATTGCTCTGCTAAAGCAGTTGGACGCATTTAAACATCCGAATATTGTGAAGTTAGTATTGATTTTGTTGATGATCGGCAATCACAAATCGAAACGGATTTGATTTACACCTGGCGTTTAATTAACCTTTGTTGTAGATTGCTAGATGTGTGCCATGGTCAACTGGAACGAGAGCGTCAGCTGGTGTTATTTTTGGTGTTTGAGCATTTGGAAGAGGATTTAGCAGGTTATCTAAATCGAGTCGGTGATCGTGGCATGTCACCAAAAACAATTCAGGTACTTATTTTATCATGAAATTTTTTTTCGATATTTTGAGTGGCAGTCAGAACGCCCCGGACGGACAGCTTGCTTCTGTGATTTCTATTACATTAGAGTATGCTGTCCGTCCGGGACGTTATGACCGTCACTCGATATTTTTCTAATAACCTTAATATCATGTGGATTTTTTTTTTCTTTTTTAACCTACAATAGAAATTCGCCAAGGAGCTCATGACTGGCGTTGATTTTCTTCACACACATCGTATTATTCACCGTGATCTTAAGCCACAAAATTTACTGGTTTCAGCCGATGAACATATCAAATTGGCCGATTTCGGTTTGGCAAAGACTTATGATTTTGAAATGAAACTAACCTCTGTGGTATGTACAAATTGTCGGTCTATTTTTTGTCTAGCGTTTCGTATCATAATTTACATTTTATAGGTGGTTACACTGTGGTATCGTGCTCCGGAGGTATTATTGAATCAACCATACAACAGTGCCGTTGATATTTGGAGCTCGGCCTGCATCATTGCTGAATTGTTTTCCCGACGTGCCTTATTCCCAGGATCATCCGAGCGAAATCAGCTTGAAAAAATATTCACGTAAGTTTTGAAACGATTGATTTGCCATTTTCAAATCGAATATCAATGTTTGATTCCAACAGGTTGACCGGAACACCGCGACACAACCAATGGCCAAGTGAAATTCCGTTACTGAGAGATCATTTTCCACATCGGTCCCAAAAACGACCAATCGATCTATGTCCAGAACTCGATGAATACGCTAACGATTTACTAACAGTAAGTGACTAAGGCTCTGACGAAACAAAAGACACATTTATTCAACGAATTACTTTTATTTTTTTAGCAAATGCTTGTGTTTGATCCATGTCGAAGGCCACCTGCCATTGAGTGTTTGAATCATATGTTTTTCCTACAAGAACCCATCTAAATCTCAAGACAAGAAGTTGATTTGTAGCATTTATACACGTTTAGCATTTATTTGCCTTTTTTTATATTGTAAGCATTTTTCTTTTACAAATGACAATAAATGGCTTTATCTAGCCAACATTTTCAAATGACATTGTCTTTTTATCTTGATTCCGATACAGTTGAAATTGGCATATACCATACAAGTGCCACATTGTTAATGCTATCATGAAACCTCATCTAAATAAGTACTTTAATAAAGTTCTGATCCTCACTCATCGGTAATAAGCAAAAATTCAAGGATTGATCATAATGCTCGTAGGAGCATACCGATTTTTTTAACGATTTCAAATCATATTGATCATCCTCTCCACTATTGGGTTTTTGATTTGCCATATTCAATTTTGTTTGTGAATGAAATACAAATAAAAACCACATCAAAAAATTTGAATAGTTCAATAGTGTGGTGATGCTAGAGTTGAAATACTGTTACGGTTCGAAATCGGTTTCAAAAGTGTGACACAAAATAATATTTCACACACTCTTTGAAACACACAAATACAAACATTGCTTTATCGATAATAATCATCAATATACCCACAAGTGTTTCGAATCTTGACAAATAGTATGGTTTTCATAAAATTCGCGGTTGCCATGAAGAAGATAAGGGAAAAAATTAAGCCATGTCCAAAATCTACCGGGTCTTTTGTTTAGAAAAATAGCTGTAAAGTATCAATAATTAGTCGAGATAGGTCAGGTACTATTATAGATAATTTTCCCAATTATGATAGCGATATTCCATATCCGAAATTGGTTAATAATGTTGCGACTTCAGATTACGATCAATGTTCAAATTTCTTACTCTACATGGTCGGTCAGAATGACTATCGCTTATATTTTAAAACAAAAATAAGATGACCGACGTTTTTTTTAGTAAAACTTGTACAAATGAAATTTACACGAAAAAAAACCATATGTCGAACTTTGATTGGTTAGTGCAAAATTAGTGGAGGACCGTCCATTTGCTTCAATAAGTTCATTCCCGAGTTCCGAGTACAATTAATTTCAAATTTTGAAACGACGATTTTTTTTTCAAATAGAAAATTTAAATTGTGATTTTTTTGGCCAAAGCTGGACTTGCATGCCTTGAAGTATGGCAAGGCTAATCCAAAATAGTGCCTATATAAACGTTTCAAGATAAGATTTGAATAAATTTCCCTATTTTTAGGCGTCGCCATCAAAAAACCTGTACCCTGGCAACACTGTCAACCACATTCGTAAATGGAAGCAAATATCTGCCCGAAGCTGGCATCGAAATGTTGCGCGTGAGGGGTATAAAATGTGAATGGCGACGCCCATCAATATTTTTCGCAACAATCAACACAGATTCTGATTGCATCAACGATCACGTCTTAATTTTTGTTTGTTGAAAATTCGCTTTTAAAATGAAGTGTCTATAAAATTCGCTCAGTATTATGATTATAAGTATAATTCTTTTTCAAAAAAAAAAGAAAAAAAATGCTCGACTCGTGTTTTACTAAAGTTTGACAATTTGGACCGTTGAAGCGTTGCCATCATTCGTTTGAGGGGGATGTAAATATTGATTTTTCCCACCGAGACAGTGAAATCCCGACGAATATGAATAGCTATGCAGACATGAGTAGCTAGTGTAAATCAAGTGTGAACGAATGCATTCTCGAAATTGATGGCAAGCAATCGTGTTTTTAACAGTGATAAGATTGTCTGTAATGACTCGTCTTTGGAAAACGAATTGATAACATATGTGATAAGTTCCAAAAGAGAAGCAAACGAAAGGGAAAAACAACCAAATGAATTTAGAATTTAATTTCAAAAAATGGCGGTGAATATGCTAAACAATACACAAACAGATACAGATGCAAACGAGATAAATTTTACCGCTTTCACTGATCTTTGTCGATTCTGTTCGCTCCGTCACGGGGCTAAAATCAATTTATTCGATAAGGAAGCCGAACAACGACAAATTCTGTATAAAGTGCGCTCATTCCTTCCCGTAGCGGTAAATATATTGTGTATTCTTTAGGACATTTCATACGCGCAATGTCTGACCGCCCCCCTGCTCACAATTTTTTTTCATTAGTGTTGAATTGTTTATTTACGTCTATTTTCGTAGATATCGAAAGACGATTTTCTGCCAAAAAAGATTTGTGAACGGTGCATACTGCGATTGGAACAATTTTATGAGTGGAAAGCAATATGTGTGCAGAGCGATACAGTTCTTCGAAACTATTCTGATTCAATGCGAGCCGTTACAGCGACAATCAACTTTCAGGTATCTAATACACGAAATTAAACGAAAGTCAAGTATGAGATAATTTCCACAAATGGTGTTTGTGTTCTTATTCTGTTTTGTTATCGTTTTTTTTTTGGTGTTCATTGTGAATCATCAGGACGGAACAGTGAACGTAGATAAAATGACAACCGAACAAAAGAATTCATATTTGGAAGCACATATGGAGGTGCAACAGCACATGCATCAGGTTTCGATGCAATTAAATAAGCAAGCACAGAATCATTCCACGTCTAATAATCAAAATATGGTAAATAATCAAAGTCACAGTGCATCGCATCAAAGCAGTTCCGTTAATATTCCAAATCCGTATTTGAACTCGAACCCAATCAAGGTAATTCATAAATTAAAAATTGTGCAAATTGTGTCCGATTCAAAAAAGTTTCGTTTGAACAGGGACCGTCGACCACCTCATCGTCGGGCGTCGAAAACACATTTACCGTTCCTGACGATGTTGGCATGGGGTATGAAAGTGGCGTTCGTGTCCTGCAAAGTTTAGGCAATTGGTCACCCGATATCCCACCAAACGTTCCACGACCAAATCTAATCCCATTCATTGAACCGTATATTGAAGGTGGATCAATGCATCCGGCTAGCAGGCTTAAAGCACTGCAACAAGTTCAACAAGCATCGCAAAATACACGGAAACCATCCAAAAGTAAGTTAATGTTTATAAATAATCGTAAATCCTTTGGAATATGAGTTTTTACTGATTTTTCTCCGACATTTTACGTCTAGCGTCATCAAATAAAGCATTTGAATGCACAGTCTGTGGCAAAGCACTGGCTCGAAAAGACAAATTAACAATCCATATGAGAATCCATACCGGCGAAAAACCATATATCTGCGAGGTGAGCGATTCATCAATTTCGGTTATAATTTCTTATTGAAAATGATGTCAAGAAAAGGCAAAATTTCTCGGAAACATAAACTCGATTGGCTTCAAGGGATCAGATTCCAAAGTGAATTTTGTGATTATAAAACTGGTTCTATTTATCATTGTTTTAATAATTTTAGGTGTGCGATAAAGCGTTTGCACGTCGCGACAAGTTAGTTATTCACATGAACAAATTCAAACATGTAACGCCGACCAATATAGCGCCGTTAGGGAAGCGGCTCAATAACTTGAGTGCTGAAGGTAGGAGAATATGTGTATAAGAATGCGTGTTGACATCATAGTGATTGGGATTCAACCAGATTTTGCTAAATATCTTGCATTTTCAGATATAAAAAAGAAACCTGGAAACAATGAGAATAAACAGAACTTGATGCATTTGCATCAAGATTCTGCCGGGAATAATCTCTTGCACGGTGGCATGCACAATCAACAATCACTAAACCAGCAAGCAAACAATGGGTCTATACAAGGTCATGGTACAAATCAGCCGCTATCTTGGACATGTGAATTGTGCGGAAGAATGTTCGGGACACGAGATGAATGGTCGATCCATGCAAAAAGCCATTTAGAGGTTTGTAATTGGAATATGAAACGATTTTATCCGAAAATTACATTTTTTTTCTTTTTTTCAAAATTGCTAGTATTGACATGAGGGAAAAAGTAGCTCGATAGCAGAAGCTACGAAAACAAAGACATCATCGAATATTAAGTGTGAATTCAATTCACCAGACGATGCACGTGAACTTCCACAGGTAAAATTGAGCGATAATCCCGATAATTATAGCTCTTATTTAAGTGTAATAATCCATCAAAAAAATGTCTGATCAAACAATTTCAATTGGATTTACTGTTACAGACGCCATCTTCAGCAGCTGGCTCCAATAATTCTCAATCGCAAAATATTTCAATTATCCCATTGAACACAACCAATTACTGTTTCATATGCCAGAAAAACTTTTCAACAAGTTCGGAATTCATCGTTCACATCCGTAGTCATTTCATTACCGATCGAGTTGGAAATCTGGTGGGCGAAGAAATGACCTCAACTGATCTATTCAATCGCAATTCCATGGATTGTGCTTCGGAAGAATTATGGACCTAAAACACACAAGATGCATCGTAATTCACAGTTGGATTGTTTTTTTCCTCTTTTTCCCACAATACAATATGTGAATGGATTGACACGATGATTTTGCGCTGATGAGAAAAACAGTTTTACTTGACGATAATGATAAGAATGTCAATATATGTAATGGAAATGATTTCAGATAAAAGAAAGTAGAGACAAAGAAAAAAAAATCAAAATAAGATTACTAATTTTAAATTGATGGTCGATTTTTTGACGACGCTAAAATTCCGAAATTTACATTTACTTTTTGATGTGATCAACTCGTAGTTATTTTTACTTGTTTCACTGATAATGTCACCACATCTATTTCACGTCGATAGAAATGATTAGAGTCTAAGTCCAATTAAATTTGCTAAATATCCTTCTCTGTCAACTGATGACGATGACTTTTTATTTTCGTTTGATCAACGAAACACATTCATTATTGAAACAATGTCATTCGCATGGTTTTTTTTATTGAAAATATATAGCAATGTGCTTACAGGAAAATTTCATGCAAACATTTCAATTTAATCCATTTTTTTTTTATGAGAAAAATGTGAAATAAAAAAAGAGGAAAAACAAATTTAAATACGAATTTACGATGTTTAACAAATCAGCTGAATCGCATTGATTTACAACTTTTCGGTGAGCTCGGGCACGGCCTTGAATAAATCAGCAACGAGACCATGATCGGAAACTTGGAAAATTGGCGCTTCTGGATCTTTGTTGATGGCCACAATGGTCTTTGAATCCTTCATACCGGCCAAATGTTGAATTGCACCCGAAATACCAACAGCAATGTACAAATCCTAATGTGAAAATGATTTCATTTTAGAAACAAATTCGAAGTCAAGCCTCATTATGTTGAATTGTGCCAAAAGTTCGGCACTTTGTGAGTTTACTTACAGGAGCAACGATTTTTCCTGTTTGTCCAATTTGCAAGTCGTTTGGTACGTAACCAGCATCGACAGCAGCACGTGAAGCACCAACCGCAGCACCGAGTTTATCAGCCAAGTCATACAATAGCTTGAAGTTATCTCCTGATTTAAGACCTCGACCTAGAAATTATTGCGTTAATCTTCTTTGTGTAGAATTCAACTTGGCACTTGGTGAATGATGGATTACCTCCTGAGATGATGACTTTAGCGCTAGTCAATTCTGGACGATCCGATTTAGTGATTTCTTGTCCAAGGAACGAAGAAAGACCTTCAGTCACCTTCACTTCTGGTGCATTCTCAACGGTTGCACTGCCACCCTCTGGGGCGGCTTCAAAGTTGGTTCCACGAATGGTCAACACTTTAACTGGATCTTTTGCTTTAAGCGTTTGAATGGCATTTCCTGAAACATGAATAACGAATTGGCGTTAATAAATCGGAATGATTCAGCATGAGAACACTACTGTATTCATTTTACCAGCATAAATTGTGCGCACGAATGTGTCTTGTGATTTAATACCGATAATGTCGGAAATAGGCGACACATCAAGTTTGGCAGCAATTCTTGGTGTTACATTTTTCCCAAATGATGTAGCACCAGCCAAAATATGTGTGAATTTCAATTGATTTTGTAGCGCAACAACGGCATCGGTAACAGTTTCAGCCGTTTGTCCTTTGAATGCGGTATTCTGAGCCAACAACACCTTTGAGACTCCCTTCAATTTCGATACCTGTTCAGCGACCTAAGGAAATAAAACAGAACTTTTCTTGTAAAATCTACTACACGTCAATACAAAGGATGTAAACACTTACGGCAGCACATTCAGTGCCCGCAACCAAAACGGTAACATCACCGCCGATTTTCTGAGCTGCTGAGACGGCATTCTGTGTGATCGCAGTCAAAGTCTTTTCATTGTGCTCAGCAATGACGAGTGTACTTTGGAAACGTCGGTTTAACTAAATGAAAATGACAACAATTTAGTCCAATTCATCGAACATATGCAATCCGATTGAATGAATGGAAAATATTATGCGTTTACTTGAACGAGACGAATGCTCTGAATTTGTTTTTTAAATTATATAAAAATTTTGTTATGTTATGGACTTTGATCTGGAGACAAGATTGCGCTTCATTTATGGATATTTTTCTTCTAAATATTTATCATTAAGAGAAACCACATTGGAAGCTAACTCATTCGATTGGTTACAAAATTAATTCTATGAATAATATTCTATTTACCCGAGATGCTCCAATTAATAAATTTTTGGATTTGAACATTTTTTTTTTCTAGTTTCAACACAGATAAGCTTGATAGAGGAGTGTAGTGGCAAATATATGTGTTCACTGACTAAATCCAATACACTTTTGACAGTTTTGACAGAATCACTTTGTTCGTGTGAAGTGCTCTTGGCCTGTACTAAAAATAATATGTCACCAAACCGCAGCGCTAATGAACGCATCCATTCAGTCGACATTAAATGAACAGAACCAATTTCGAATTTGGTCAGCTAGAACAATAACGTAATAGCTCTCTAGTGCACATTCATTTGGTTGCGGTGTATCGATTGAGTTTAAGACATAGGTTTTCTCTGTCCTTTTTGCTTGAAAAAAGCCAAGAGAAGTTAAAATTCGATTTTGTATTTTTTCTTTGTTGAATAATGGATAATTCGAATTCTAATGGAACCGTAAGTTTTGAAGTATAACAAAAAAAAATCAAACGAAAATTCTGCATTTGCTTTCAAAGGTTGAATAACGGGATTCTCGTTTGAAACATCACACGATTTTATTGCAAAAAAAATGTGATTTTGAGGGAAAATAATTGATTGTAAACTTTCTATATCGTTTTTTTTCTCATTTCTGTTGAAATTATTTCTGAGTGCAATTTGGCTCTTTAGCTGTTTTTGCATTTAAAATTTTCAACAAAAAATTGTGACGAAATAATCAAGTGTTTTATTTCTTCTTTTTTTCAGCCACCGTTGTCACAAGTGGAAGTTGATTTCTTAGAAGTAATTAGAAATGAGGTGCGCCCGATTGCAAACAGAATTGTGAAGACGATGATTGCAGGGCACCTTTCAGAAGAAAAAGCAAAGAAATTGATCGAAGCGATTGGAAACATGTATGCTAATATTCTAGTTTCTATTGCTTTAATTTTATTTTAAAATTTTCCTTCTGATTTTTTTCCTCGCAGGGCGAATGCGTGCTGGAAAACATATGGCCCAGAAAAACAGCATTCACCGTGACAGTGGCAGTGGCAGTGGAAGTGGAAGTACCGCTGGGAACTAATCATTTTTCGTTGAAACAGCTGTAATTTCAAATTGAATTGTTAAAGTTGGCTATTAATTGAAAAACTGATATAACTTAAGGATGGTTGAAATGTCCGAAAAAACAATCAAAAGGAAAATCAAATAGATTTTTTGACTCATAGATTTGCAGTGGTTTTTTTCCATCTTGTTGAAATCCACAAAATCAAATTTACCGCTCTTATTTCTTCACGGCATTGATTGTCAATTATATTGAGATTATGTTCACTAAAATTGATCATTGTTTACATTTTGATTCAAATGCGAATAAAATAAATTTATAGCTCGATGGCGTTTTATAGAATGTCTTGGACAGTTTTTTTGGTTCGAGAAAGTGAAAGTTCACCCGGTCAACGGAGCAGCAGTTTGAGGTAAAATTCGTCTCATACATTTTGAATGACGACGACAACAATGCCACGGAATAATTATTGAATTTTGAAATTGGTGGTGTGTTATTTTTAGATTCGAGGGACGTGTCTACCACTATCGTATATCGGAGGACACCGATGGACGAAAATCGATGTCCATTTCATTGAATGAATTATTCAACTTGTTGAACGTTAATTCAATTAATTAATGGTTTGATTTTAATTCGCATGAATTGAATTAGGCTTGACAAGGGAAATAGCGGCATTGCGTGGAGGACGCGGTGATTCGGAGAATGAAACCGCCGATATAACGCCGGATACAGACACCGAGAGTATTGATCACATGCATCGAAATATGCACGGTTCATTCAAAAAGCCCACGCCAGTGATGGGCAATCGTAGTCTGGAGAGTCGAAACAGCAAACACCATTCACAAGCAAAGAAAGAACATATCGCCCAGTCAAATAGCAACAACATTATGGGCAGTGGCCAATCGAGTTTGGGCAAACAGCCCGTTACCGTTGGTGCACTGGAAGTGCAGAATGTGAAGCGTGCAATCAATCGCTATGGCACACTACCGAAAGGTGCCCGAATCGGTCAATATTTAGAATCACTAAAAACCAATGAAACAGACACTTCCATGGCGTCGGATCTACCGCCACCGCCGCCAATCAATTCCAGGTAAGTTTCAGTACAAAATACACATTCATAAACATCAATCCATTCTATGTCTATCGCTTTCGCCCGCTTCTTAACTCTCGCTCACCTTTTTTCAACCATATTGCATACACACATAAAACCATAGTAGCTTGAATTCAAATGCTGCAATGTCGCCTCGTTCAGCGATGAAAACTCAACCGCAAATGATTCGAAGTAATTCATCTGGTGGTGTCATAATGACCAATTCAATCAATTCGAATTTCAGTAAACTGCAACGACATCGGACTACCGCCGACGGTGTAATGATATCATTTTCATCATTCCGCAGCACGAGTGGGAGCCCAAAGCGTTCGTTTAATCCATCATTAGGTAAGGACATTTTGTTTTTTCCCTTCATTTCTTATCTCTGGAAAAATGCATGAGTTTTAATTGATTTCATCGAAATTAATGTTTGAATATTTAGCTGATCTAGAGTTTCCGCCACCGCCATTGGATCTACCGCCGCCGCCCGAAGAATCAAATGGCGACGGAATGCAAATTTCACAGTCAACAATCAACACACTATCGAATGATGTGGCAACCACTGAGCCGAGCGTTGAAGAGGCAAGCTCACGGTTTGGTGTGAGTTTGCGTAAGCATGAAGCATCAACCGATTCATGCAGTTCGCTTGGCAGTCCAGCGGCCGGAGTTACCAATGATAAAGTCAACGATAGTGCAGCCACATCGCAGGCAATTGCAAACAAGAACAAGGGGAAATTGGAAATGAAACTCGTGGCCGAAATCAAAGAACGAAATGAACAATATCAACGAAACAAACCAATTGGAGATGTGCCAAATACTAATAACTACCATTGTAGCAATAACAATAATAATAGCGTAACCAAATCAAACGATCATGTATTACAATTGGTAAATGAATTAGCCGAAACGATGAATTTACCCAAAACAATGGATTCAACGGCGAACAATTTCAAAGCCCAACTGAAAAAAAGTCGATTCAAATAAAAAGTCACACAGCATTGAAATTGGCGGAACTACATAAAAAAGTTAAGATTTTTCGACTTGAAGTCACTTCGAGCGCTATTATAACAAATATCCAATATTATAGTATTTCTAGTAGTTATTATTCATTTATGTTACCATTTGGATTTGGTGAATAAGTGTAGTTTTACAAGTGAGAAAACTTTCTTTTTCTTTTCAAAATAAATAAAGCAAACGTTATGTGCTTATACTTTTAATGAATAAGGAGTTTTTAAAGTATTTTATATAAACTTAACAGACATAAACATATGAATATGACTACACTAATTAAAAAACAATTAGCACGAACCATGAGCACTTGTTTTCAAACACATTCGTCTTCAGTTCATTTTTGATGTTCATGCTGTTCACTTCGATTTTAGGTGAGTATATTGATAACAAGTAAATCAAACGACTTTCTAAGAATAATATTCAAAGTGAGATGGAAAAAATGTGACAAAAGTGATTTTATTTTCATTTGTTCATTTAATTTCTGTTCGATAGTTTTTCGATAATGGCGGACACAAATTTCAACGAGGAGCTTTATGACAAATTGAATATGTTGGCAGAAAACATACAACTCGAACAGGAAACAATGGAACAGAACTTGGAACCTGATCAATGTGATGATCAAATGAAAATTACGGACATCAATCAATTTTGCCTCGAACATATTTTTATGTATTTGAATTTGGTAGAATTGCTTAGTGTAGCGGACGCTAACAAATATCTTAAAAAAGCCACAAACATCGCATTCACGCGAAAATATGGCGGAAAATCAGTCAGAATTGATATTCCATATATGCATTTTTGTCACACGAATGACATTTTTCATGTACACGATCCAAAAAATGATGAATTAATAGAGTACCACATACCACCATATTATCCATATAATGCAATTACAATATTGAAATTAAAAACCGTATTTCAAATGCTGCGTTGCTTCGGCTCAATCATAACCAAGTTGTATTTTGTGTGTGGTGCAGATTGGTGTAAAGATGGATATAAAACTGTCGATCGTATTATGGAGTACATAAGCGAATTCTGTGCCGAATCATTGATTGAGGTGAAAACTGAAGTAAAGCGATTTGAACACTACAAAAAACCTTTTTTGAATGTTGAGGAACTTATAATTCTTTCATCGACTGACGAAACGAAATGTTTGGGTTCAATTTTTCCGAAATTACGTTACTTGTGGATTGATACAGCCGAAAACCATTTTAGTTCGGTTATAGCGGATACTTTCCCATGTTTGCAACAATTGGACATCACCTATGCATATATAAAAGTTACGTATGATGAGTACACATCTGCCGTCGCTTCTGCATTGCGTTTGAATCCACATTTGAAAAGTTTAAAAATCGAACTATACGATTTTGGATTTTAAGAAGAGGTCAGTGAAATTTTGAAGTCTCTTGAAACTCTCGATGTCTATTTATCGGGTGCCAAAATCTCATTTCCTGACACATTATATAAGGGCCCGACCAATGAAAACTCAATATATTTTCAAAACGTAAAAATTTTTCGACTAGATATTTATCATGTTGTTGATGTTGATGTACCAAAAATACCCATTTTATTTGAACGATTGGAAGAGTTCAAATTGGGAGACCGTTGCAGATTAGATTCTTTGGAACATTCTTCCTTTAGGATGTTTTTCAATGCAAACCCAACAATTAAGAAATTGACACTGGAAACTCAATTTACTGAAACATTGCCGGATCCAACACTAATACACGAAGTATTACCAGCCCTTAGTGTGTTAACTTGCACTCATGCCTATTTCGATATTGATTATGTGCGTCGTCAAATCGAAAATAATTTCACGTTTTTAAAAAAAAGGAATTTCCATTGTTATTATGGTTGTCCTAAACTAGCTGAACGTTGCTCAGTGATCGATAAAATTAAAGCAATTTACTCTGATAAATGGCAAGTGAGCAATCCACACAATAACTTTGTCGAATTCAAACGCATTGAAGGTTTATGTACTAGATTATGAATATTTTTCTCATCATTCACATTATTATTGATTCATTTCATTACAGCTAATTAATTTACATCGAACGCAATTAATCGATATATAGAACGCAATGTTCTGCTGCGTAGCATCTAAAGTAGTAAAAAAATATTTTTGAACTGCAATATCCAGTGCACTATTTGTTGTATCGGACACAATGATTGCCATTGAAAAATTCTATTCGCCTATAAGTAACAGCTCTGTATGTAAACGTTTTTTTTTTAATTTAAATTCAAATTGAGTATGCATTTGCAAATATGAGCTATTTGAATAATTTGTATCAATTTGGGGTGTGGAATATGTAGGCTCAATTTGGAATTACGCTGAGCATTGTTGATACAGATTATGAATTTAAAAGAAAAACGGACAAAGAAGAGATAGCAATAAGTATATGGGCTTCACACAATTTTGATGCTGACATAAGCACACATTTTATTCCATGATTTTTATGCATTCTGGTTGTAAAGATAATTTCCAAAATAAACAATTTTACTGCACACCCAATATTTTCAAATGATAAATGAGTCGAAATATTTTGAAAACAAAAATAATATCAATCAAATATATGAACGAAATTACTAGAATTGGAGGCGCCACCGGTTTTAAAACCGACGACATTCAAATGGCCCATTGTAACATAGCGGTGAGATTTGGAACTATCAATCAAAACACAAACATCTACGTACATTTGCAATACGGCTGTTTTCATGGTTCATCTGTATTGTTGTTTTATTTTGTCAGAGATAGTGAGTGATTCAGTAATTTAACAAAGTCAAGAGAAGAAAGACGTAGAATACAAAACATGAAGACGATCTTTATAGCCTTTTGTGGCTTATTATTTTTTGGTAAGTTGAACACCATTTTATTGATTATGTTTAAGGAAAAAATGGATTTAAATCGGAATAAGTCAAGCATTTTTATTTTAAAATGAGATTTAAAAATATTTTCTGGTAAAAAGAAATTACGAAATCGTTTTGATGATAATACATTCAAACAGAAAAATGTGAACGTAACAAACACCTTCGTTTTAAGTTGTCAAACATTGAAAAATACGTTTTGCATTATACGTAAACTCGAATCATGACTAGTAGAAAATTGCGAAAATTTACAGCTAATTTGTCTACGATTTAGAATTGTATGTACGCATCATTTGAGTACATACGAATTGTACGATTTGAAAGTGCAACAAATGACATTGATGAAACTAATTTTTGCTTGAACTTGGTGTTTTTGTTATAGGGGTAGAGGCATCACCATATTTAACATCCGACTCAGCAATAAAATTGAATCCAGAATGTGCTAAAGGACCCGTACATTGGTGTCAAAGTCTGGCGTAAGTAAAAAAAAATTGTTTTGTCAATCTCTATCTCTCTCTCTCTTTCTTTTTCATTACACCAAAAATGTATCCATTTTGTACACAAATTGCCTGCATCTCCTTTTCGACGTAATTGTTGTATTTTTTTCACTTTCGTCTTCATTCGAATGATTGTGTGAGTGAGTGCGTTTGTGTGGCTGTTTTGAACAATTTCTTTTTGTTTGTCCGTTAATGTGATTAGTGCTTAGCTATATATGAAGTGATTCATTTCGTATCGGTGTTTCAACAATAGCAACAACAGCAACAATAATAACGGCTGCGCGATTGACATTATTGAATTTCTCAATATATGTATAATATCACAACAACAAAGCAATTGTCACACAATGAATTGCCTGCGTTTTTCTGTCGGGAATTTTCTTTATGTTCCACATTTAGAATACATCGCGATAGAATATCATATATATTATTTTTCTTTGACTCGGCCGTCTATCACTCGCATTATAGATTTAATCGAATTGAACATATTTTGTTTACTTCCCTTTTAATAATTAAAATAAACGACTTCAATTTGCGCGATTGTGCGTTGAATTAGCGTGCTATTTATTTAATTTCATTTTTGTCACATAATCAAACAGTTTTGCTCTATACGATCGGAAATTGGAGATCAAGAATTATCAACTTCATTTTGATGACGTTTGCATCGAAATTTTTTTTTTATAAATAAATGAATTCAGAACGCACTTTTGCACGAATCGTCAATTTTTTATTTTGACTGAAACTAAATCAACACTCGAGAGTATTGAGTATATGGTATCAAAATCAATTGCGTCTCATTACAATAATGGGCCGAACTGTAAATATGATAGTATTTTGCGATCGGCAACTTCGATGATAGACTTTTCGCGATACAAACAACCATTTGCGCTCATTTTGCACTTTGGATGTCGTATGACGATGTCTTGAAACGTGCGCTCGTACTTGCATGTCACAAATTGAAGGGAAAAAAACGCAGAGAAAACAACACAGAGTCTTTTTGCGACTAAATTTAATCGGAAATATTTTTCGCTACTTCTTCTACGCCATTCCATAATACTTTTTTGGAATCTAGCCACGAAAAAAAAACTAATGCAAGACTTTTGTAACTGCTGATATGAATGTCATTCACATTTGATAACTTTCATCTTAAGAAAAAATAATCGCAGTGAACGACAGAAACAATTCCATGAACATTCATAAAATCAAATATTCGAAGAATCAACCGGCAACTAATAAACATGTATGATAAAACCGCACATATGTAAATTGGCCGAGACATCACAATGTTGCCTTGAATGAATCATTCGATGATGACTCTTATGCGCTCATTAATTAACATAAACGGCGGTAGAATTTATGACACGATCTGTTAGCAATGTAGTGGATAATCATCGCATGTCATCATGTTGAATTAAGTTCATAAGTCCAATTCTCTCTTGATTTACATTACAGAACCGCTAAATCATGTGGCGCAGTGACTCACTGCATTCAAACGGTTTGGGAAAAACAAACGTATCCAGAAGACAATGATTCAATTTGTCAGATTTGCTTGGACATGGTGAAACAGGCTCGCGATCAATTGCGCAGCAATGAAACGCAGGAAGATTTGAAAGCCGTCTTTGAAGGCACCTGTGCATTCATTCGAATCAAAAAGATTCGTCAAGAGTGCGACAAAGTAGCCGATGACATGGTGCCCGAATTGATTGAAGCGTTGAGCTCGCAAATGAATCCACAAGTCGTGTGCTCCGTATCGGGACTGTGCAACAGTGCTCTCATCGATAAAGAGTTGGCAAAACACTCGAACGAAATGGTCGTGCAGATGAAATCAACCGGACTTACGTGCCGGCAATGCAACAAAGTTTCGAACATAATCTCAACGAAATTCGCAAATACCAACCGCGATAAGGTCTTGGAAAATATGTTATCCGTATGCGGTGAAATGTCTTCGCTAAGCGATGGATGCTCAGCTATCGTTTTGTCCTATTTCAACGATGTCTACGCACATCTGAAAGACAATTTGAACGCAGAAAACATTTGTCACATGGCTGGCGTTTGCGCCGATCAATTCCATCAACACGAAGAGGACGAAATCGAAATTATCCCCGACTCACAAATCGGATTCATCAAGCGCGAAGGCGATGATATTCCATGCGATCTTTGCAAACAACTCATTGTACACTTGAGGTAAGCTGATTTTTTGAATTTAGTTTAGTCTCACGTTACCTATTCTTTGTGTCTAGTTAAGTAATACATAGATTAGGAGAAAATTTAAATGTGTAGCTAACGAAATGTAATTTTCATGTATAACAGAGACTTGCTGGTTGCCAACACCACCGAATCGGAATTCAAAAATGTTCTCGAAGGCATTTGCAAGCAAACGAAATCATTCAAATCCGAGTGTTTGAGTTTGGCCGATCAATACTATGACGTGATCTATGCTAAACTTACACAAGGATTGGATCCAGATGGTGCGTGCTTCATGATTGGCATCTGTCCAAAGGGCTTAACTCAGCAGCCACAACATTCATACGAAATAATGCCATTGGTACCAAATAGTCAGCTACTCGTCAAGAAGAAACTTTTGGGTGAAAATGAACCAGTATTCTCGGCTCAAGCGATACAAAGCTTCCAGTTGCCCAAAGATGTGTTGCTCTTGAATACGGAACAACTTGCAGCTAACGCTGGCCAGAAAAAGAGCAACCAATTCTGCACACTCTGTGAATATTTCTTGCATTTTGTCCAAGATGCATTGGCCTCACCGCAAAATGAAGAGAATATCAAGGCCTCAGTGCTGAACATGTGCCACAAAGTTCGCAAAGAATTCCAATCCGAATGCCAAACATTTGTTGACCAGTATGCCGATGCAATCATTGCTCTGTTGATCCAAGAAATTGATCCATCACAAATTTGCCCGAAATTATCGGTTTGTGTGCAATCCACATCGACGGCCAACGAAAAATGTCCACTTTGTCTGTTCTTGGTGCAAGACATTGAGGATCAATTGCAACACAACAAATCAAAACAGAATATCGAAGATAAATTGCATGTTCTGTGCAATCGTTTGAAAGATGATTTGAAGGCCGAATGCCTTGACTTTATCAACACGTATACGGCTGAACTGGTTGATAAATTGGCTAACGATTTTTCACCACGCGATATTTGCTTGTACTTGAAATGTTGTACGGATAAAGAGGAAGTACTTATCGAGAAAATTGGAGATAAAGCCAGCTACAATGATTATCGTATGTACATTTTTTATCGTTGTAGCGTTGTGCCTTTTATTTAAGAACGGATATCATTGTTTCTTATCCATTTTATTTATAATCCACAGTTACAAACACGGTTTATGAAGTTGATTCGGAACAAGTTTCCGCGCCTGAATGCCTTTTGTGTAAGGAATTGGTGAAAAAAATGGAGAAAAGAATTGCGGAGGATAAATCAAGGGTTTGTATTTATAATGCATCTTTTGTTATGTATTAGGCTTCGAAAGGATTGTGGCTAATCGGCGAGTTTTCCGGCTTTTTATCTTCCATTAGGATCATATCAAAAAGGTTCTTGAAGAGGCATGCCACTCTCTGCCGAAAGTCACAATGAAAAATAAATGTTTGGCTGCAATTGACAAAGAATCCGATTACATTGTCGATTTACTCATCAAAGAAGTCACACCCAAAGAAGTATGCTTGGCCTTGGGATTCTGCTTTGCAAAAACTGAATTCGTTCAAATGGTTCCATTGCCCGAAATTAAACCCAAACCAAAGCCAAACCCATACGTATGTCGTGTGTGTGAAGTTGTCGTCAAAAAGGTTGAAGAACAACTGAACAACAAAACCGCACAAGAAGACGTTGAAAATTGTGTGAAACAAGTTTGTACCGCTCTACCAAATTCGTTCCGACCACAGTGCAAGAAATTCATCGATGCATACGCAAATGAAATCATCAAACACTTCCCAAGCGAATCACCCAAAGTACTTTGCACAAAAGCCTGTCTGTGTGAGAGCAGCGAAGAAGAAGCGCCCGAACAATCTCCAGAGATTGGTAAGTGTGGTCTAGCATAACTTTTGTTTGACAAAGACAGAAACAAAACAAACTTCATTGAGTCTAAATTCGAAATCTAATTAAAATCGTTGATTGCTCACAGATGAAGATGCTGCTCCCGAATGTATTTTGTGCGAACAATTGGTGAAAGAAGTGGAGAAGAAAGTCGAAAATGATAAATCACGGGTAATTTGAAATGGATTTTTCCCCGAAAATCACACAGAACCACATAAGTTAGTGTGAATTTTTAATGTTGTTCTTTGGCAATATTTACAGGAACATATCAAACAAGTTTTGGAGCAAGCTTGCTCAAAATTCCGCAAGCACGACTTGAAGGAGAAATGCATTGAAGTCGTTGACAAGAATGCGGATTACATTGTCAATTCGATCATCCAGAAAGTATCACCAAAAGAAATCTGCCATGGACTTGGATTCTGCGACGCAGAAACACTTGCAGTTGCACAGAAAATTGAACAAATGTCCGATCAATTGATGGAAAAGTACTCAGAAACGCCACAATGTGTGCTGTGTCAATTGATTGCAACGAAACTAGAAGCCGATTTGAAAAATAAAAAAACGGAAGCGGAAATCGAGAATGCTGTTCGTCAGGTTTGCCATGCATTCCCCGGCAAATACACAGCCAAATGCAAGAAATTCATCGAAGAATATGCTGACCTCATAATCAGTATGCTTTCAACCGTTCCACCGAAAGAATTGTGCGCCGAACTCAACTTCTGTCTTAGCCATTTGAGGAAAGACACGAGCCAACGCGACGTTTTGGAGTGCGGCATTTGTAATACGGCTGTTGATAATTTGGCCACCGTTCTTGAGAAAAATGGACCAAAAGATAAGGATATTGTCGCTGAAACAACGTGCCATTTGATTGCAGCGAAATACTATCAACAGGTTTGTAGTGCAACATTTGCTCAATGCTCTTTCAAACAGAAACACAGTGTCATGCGTTCTTATTTCCATTCATAGTGCCATGATTTCATGAAAATCTACGGTGTCAGTGTGACAATGTTGCTGAATAGATCTGAAAAACGTTCAGAGATTTGCGTGAAAGTTGGAAAATGCTTCCGAAACGGCAACAGCAACATATTCGTTGAAATCAACGGAGGTATTTATTTGAGAAAAAAAAAATAGAAAATGTTTTCATAATTGAAATTGAATGTGATTTTTGTGATTTAGATGTATATGCATCTGATGAATCTACCGAGTCAGATGAATCCATCGAATCTGTCGAATCTCATGAAAAGACACACAGAAACCGACCATTGATTGGAGCAAACAACAAGTGTACATTTGGACCAAGCTACTGGTGTTCATCCGAAGCAACAATGAAGGAGTGTAATGTAAGTGTCACCTAAACACTTAACTTTTCAAGTCAAAGTGCAGAGAAGAAACCAACAATTTCAAATGATATTTCCGTTTATTTTTCTCAGGCACATGCATTCTGCAACACTCGATACAAGATGACTACAGCTCCATAAAACAATAGACCGCCAAAAGATGCGAAAAATGTTCAGCTCCTTCTTGACAGATGATATCAACTTCAAACTGTCAATGATCAACGCGAATCGAGAAACTTTTTTTTTTTTGAAAAATCTATTCATCGACGTAAAATAGAACCAAAAACTAAACAACAACAAAAAAACAATAAAGAAAACAGTTGATAATTCAAGGCCTTTAATAAAAGTAAGAAGAATTTTTTTTACCATATAAATAACAAAGAAATTACCAATTGAGATAAAAACTGTGTGAAATGGAACAGTCAACAAGACATAGGCAACTTATTCAATTTATGTCTCAGACTAGAGTTAGATGACATGGCTATGCAATTGAATTAAGATAAATAATTGTTTGTTTTAAAATAAACTTTTCGCGAATAAATTGATATGTAAAAAAAATTGTGTCTATTTTTATGCTATACGTGACTTTGAGGTCATAGAAGAGAAATCCTTTATTATTGGAATTATTATTTAGTCATTGCATTCATCTAAAAGAAGCCACAGGTTCCATTCCATTAAAAACATTAAAGCAGATTTGAGGAAAACCTTGATTTGGTTGGAAAAAATGGGGCAATCATTTCCGGTATTTTTCATCGAAATTCTTGTAACATTTTAGTAGGCGAAAAAACACCCATTGATAAGCCAATTTACTCTCATCAAAGAAAAAAAACGAGGTTATTAAAAAGAGTTTATTCTGAACGGGAAATTGCTGCATCAGTGCTATTGCTTATTGCAAATTAAATTCAACCTTTTGTGTTTCCGAATATT
>NW_022601467.1:19405960-19422935 GCF_009176505.1 Sitodiplosis mosellana | reverse complement strand
ATTGATCGATCAAGCTTTATGGTTCATGCAATTAAAGAAAATCCATTGCATTTAGCACATATATAAAGCGATTTTCTTGTCTCAATCGTTTAGTATTTTCGGAATTTTTAGTGATAACATACAATTTTCCATATACAATGAAGTTAGCCATATTCGTACTTTGTGGCACTCTACTCTTTGGTATGTTTTTTTAAGATCATTTTTCAGCAAAGTTAGAAAATGGATGCTGTGTTATTTGAAGGAGAAAAAACATATAAAATCTAATCCATTTTATAGCCCTTTCAATGCAGCAAGAAGCCGAAGATGATTGCCAATTTTGTATAAAGGAAATGGACGCCATGCTAAGAGATATCGGACCGAGCGCATCGAAAGTACGTATACTTTTCAATAATATCGAAATACTAAAATTTTGTCAACTAAATTTTCGCATTTTGCGTCACACATACACACAAAACACAATAATTGTTAAATTCATTTGATGTCGTATTATTTAATAGCAAAATGTCATCGATCATGTACACGAAAGATGTGCAACTGTTATGGGAGGAAAAATCAAAGATGATTGCATCGGAAGATTTGAAGGAAAAATGGAGGAAATCATATCGAAGATGAAGAAGGGAATTAGCGCGATAGAGGTTTGCGTTCTAGTTGATTATTGTCCGACAGCAGCAGCATCAGTTTGAGTCTTGTCGTATGCATTATATTGTAAAAAAAGACATTTCTATGCTACTTTCTTTGGTCCATCATCAATATTGAATATTTTATTGGAAATAAATTGCTTCCAAAAGTATTTACACTTTTTATTTACATACAAGAAGTAAACATGCCATTTTTGGGTGAAATATTCCATTTGAATGTACGCAATTCTACTATTTTTTTGTCTAGCATCCAATCAGTTTCTAACATGCAGACGATTTGCCCTTATATGTATAAATTGGCGAAAAACCGAACTCGACGTTCAATTTTTCTAATCAAATCGTTGCTAATTTCGAAGCGTGAATAAATATTCAGAGTTCATGAGTTTTAAACGACAAATTCAATGACCATTTTTGGTAATATTTAAAACTTTAGATTTGTTTCAAAGAATCTGTCGTCCGATGTGCTCACAAATCAAAGTGGTGCCTGAGTGCCAAGCAAATGAAAAAAATAAATAAATACACATAAGAAAACTTGCGAACAACTCATTGTACACACATTTATTTGAATTTGATATAGTCTAACGTTACCTATTCTTTGTGTCTAGTTAAGTAATACATAGATTAGGGGAAAATTTAAATCTGTAGCTAACGAAACGTAATCAACGGCAACGCTAACTGTCCAACGGTTGGTGACCAAGTCTCATTTAATCAAGAGCGTTCACTGAGACACAGCGAACAATTTAAGGTCAATGACAAACACATGAGGCTGGTGCGCGAGGCTCCAATTCCCCAAATGTGCAAAATGGCGAACATGGTGCCAGAACTGTTCAAAGATGATTTGAAGGCCGAATGCCTTGACTTTATCAACACGTATACGGCTGAACTGGTTGATAAATTGGCTAACGATGTTTCACCTCGCGATATTTGCTTGTACTTGAAATTTTGTACGGATAGAAGATAAACTTTTCGCGAATAAATTAATATGTAAAAAAATTGTGTCTATTTTTATGCTATACGTGACTTTGAGAACATAGAAGAGAAATCCTTTATTATTGGAATCATTCTTTAATCATTGCATTCATCTAAAAGAAGCCACAGGTTCTATTCCATTAAAAACATTAAAGTAGATTTTAAGAAAACCTTGATTTAGTTAGAAAAAATGGGGCAATCATTTCCGGTATTTTTTCATCGAAATTCTTGCAACATTTTAGTAGGCGAAAAAAACACCCATTGATAAGCCAATTTACTCTCAGCGAAGAAAAAAAAATCGAGGGTATTAAGAAGAATTTATTCTGAACGGAAAATTGCTGCATCAGTGTTATTGCCAGAACAACATGAAGACAGCCAATGACATCTCTGAACCAACACATTGATTCAATTAATATTTTGAGCTTGACTAGATTGTAATCAACTTTACGGCGACACTTACAGCTTCTCTGTACACATTATGAAAATAACAGTATTTTGAAAAATGCATCAAGTAACCATTGCAAAATATCAGTGTTTATTGCCTAGTGTGCAGTTATACTTCACAGAGAAGCTGTTAGTCTTGCCGTAAAGTTGAATATATCTTCGTAAAATATGTGCAAATATTGTAACTGACCAGTCAGTTAACTAATTTCGGACAAAAATGACTTACTTTGATTGACATTTCAGTACAACGTGTAGTGTAAGTCGATCAAAGTTAACTGAAATCGTTTAAAGTTACAAGTCAAAATAAATTGCTTATTTTGGGACAAAGTGATTTTCTCCATACAAAAACATAAATTCAATCAACTACAGTCGACTGAATCTAAAGTCAGTCAATCATTTTTTTTTCCACACGGGAAGCCACACACGATTGAAACAAGTTGCAAGAAATATTCAATGATTCAATGAGTTGGTTCAGACAAGATCGCTTAATAAACGAAAAAAAACGACATGCAGCACTCTAGGCGAGGGACACTCAAAACAGTCATCGTACATATATTGAGCGGGCACTATCGATGCGTTCATTTGTGTGAGTGCGATTGTATAAACGACAATGTTCGTGTTAAATATGTGTACGATGACAGATTCGAGCATTCCACGCGTAGAGGCGTCTTGGCGTCTTACGTCAAATCTTTCCCATGTATTTGTATACGAAGAAAGCGACCTTGGTTCAGAGATGGCATTGACTACAATGTTTACATTTAAAATGTATTATATATATGGTTATTGCTTATTGCAAATTAAATTCAACCTTTTGTGTTTCCGAATATTAAACCTTAAAGCGTCACGAATTTATCGATAATTGGAGAAATTCGGAATGCTAGCATTGATTGATCGATCAAGCTTTATGGTTCATGCAATTAAAGAAAATCCATTTCATTTAGCACATATATAAAGCGATTTTCTTGTCTCAATCGTTTAGTATTTTCGGAATTTTTAGTGATAACATACAATTTTCCATATACAATGAAGTTAGCCATATTCGTACTTTGTGGCACTCTACTCTTTGGTATGTTTTTTTAAGATCATTTTTCAGCAAAGTTAGAAAATGGATGCTGTGTTATTTGAAGGAGAAAAAACATATAAAATCTAATCCATTTTATAGCCCTTCCAATGCAGCTAGAAGCTCAAGATCTTTGCAAATTATGTGCAACGGAAGTGGACGCCTTTCTAAAAGATATCGGATCGGACACATCGAAAGTTCGTATACTTTTCAATAATATCGAAATACTAAAATTTTGTCAACTCAATTTTCGCATTTTGCGTCACACATACACACAAAACACAATAATTGTTAAATTCATTTGATGTCGTATTATTTAATAGCAAAATGTCATCCATCATGTACATAAGAGATGTGCAACTGTTATGGGAGGAAAAATCAAAGATGAATGCATTAAAGCATTTGAATCAAAAAAGGAGTTAATCATATTGAAGTTACAGAAGGGAGTTAGCGCGATAGAGGGTTGCGAAGAACTTCATATTTGTCCTAAAAGCTGGAATTATAACGCAGCAGACGCATCAAAACCAGCAGCCGCATCAGATTGAGTCTTGTCGTATGAATTATATTGTAAAAAAAGACATTTCTATTCTACATTCTTTGGTCCATCATCAATATCGAATATTTTATTGGAAATAAAGTGCTTCCAAAAGTATTTACACCTTTTATTTAAATACAAAAAGTAAACATGCCATTTTTGGGTGAAATATTCCATTTGAATGTACGCAATTCTACTATTTTTTTTAATCTAGCATCCAATCAGTTTCCAACATGTAGAAGATTTGCCCTTATATAAATCGACAAAAAACCGAACTTGACGTTCGATTTTTCTAATCAAATCGCTGTTAATTTCGAAGCGTGAATAATTATTCACACCATTTCCAATTGAGCTAACGAGTACTATGAACAACAAGTTCATGAGTTTTAAACGACAAATTCGATGACCATTTTTGGTAATATTTAAAACTTTAGATTTAATATTTCAATGGTTATATTTACAAACATCACAACAAATAAACTTAAGCACACATTTTGCGGCGAATCTCCTCGTATTGTGGAAGACCTTCGATCGGACCAACAGCAGCAACAGCCGGACTACGATTTACAAAATATTTGGTGCACACATCTCGAACATTTTTCGCTGTTACATTGTTAATTCTGGCTTCAAGTTCGTGCAATGGAATGCGTCGGCCATAGCAAAGAATCTGTCGTCCGATGTCCTCACAAATCGGAGTGGTGCCTGAGTGCCGAGCGAATGAAAAATAAAATAAATACACATTTAGAATAGGGATGAATTTGAGTATTTTCGTCTTCTATTTTTCATTCGACTCACCATCAAGTTGAAGCAACATATTTGTTTTGAGTAAATTCTTAGCACGATCCACTTCGGCTTCTGAAACGTTACTACATAGTCGCATCAGCTCGTTCAATGCATTGAATACGATATCTCCACAAGTTGATGGTTCACAAACCACATAGATCCCCCACAGTCCTGTGTCTTTGTAGCAAGTGTTGAACGATTGGTAACTGTGGCAAAGGCCTAAAGTCGATCAGAAAATTTAGTAAATTTAAGCTGATTTAATAACAACCGTTGAAAATAGTACACATTACCATGTTCAGCGCATAAACTGGCCAAGTTTGATGAATTGTTCACACCTCCACCTTGTGATCGATCCCATGATCCGATCAGAGTGTTTGCTACCATTAGAGGAACATGATCCTGATTTGTCCAACCCGAACCTTCAACGGCAATGGCAAAATGTGCCAACGGCAAAGAATCGTCTCGCACACGAATCTCGGAACCGGTAAAATGGCATGGTGATAAATTCGGCATATCTCCGTTACACAATCGCCCAAGATATTTGTCAGCCATTCCAACCAAATCATCGTGAGTGATTCCACCGGCTCCAGCCAGCACAATACGTGATGATTTGTAGTGTGTATCAATGTAGGTGCGCAAATCACTTTTGCCAATCGATTTAATATTTTCCGTTGGTCCAAGGATCGTTTGTCCCAATGGCGTCTCTTGATATGCGGTCGCATGCAAATGATCAAATACAACTTCTTGTAAATTACTTTCCACCTCTTGCATTTCGCGCAAAATAACGCCACGCTCACGCTCAATATCCGATTCGCTTAGTTTGGAATTTTGAATAATGTCTGAGAGGATGTCGACCAAACGTGGAATATCCTTTGACAAACACTTTGCATAGTAGACCGTTTGTTCGCGAGACGTGTACGCATTCAAATGCGCGCCGAGATTTTCAATTTCCAATTCGAGATCGGTTTGTGAACGTCGTGCGGTGCCTTTGAATGCCATGTGCTCCAAAAAATGGGCAACACCATTGTTGCGTGGCTCTTCATATCGAGATCCGGCATCAATCCAAAGCCCAATGGTTGCCGTTGAACCGCCACTGTTTTCTGTCGCCACTCTCAAACCATTTTTAATGGCGGAGATCTCTGTCGGTGGCACATTCAGTAAAATGGCTTGATTCGCTGCTTGTGAGGATTGTAATCGCTGGAGATAAGAAAAAAACAGTTTCAAAATTAGATTTTTTTTTTTAAATGAAAACATTTCGGCCGCTACAAATAACTAAGCTAATCGGTCTTTTCATGGTATGAACATTGAACAATATGATGAACACAATGTATTTCGCTAAGTTATACTCAATGAAAGACAATATTTCATGGAAAAAATACCATACTGAGACATATTCCCACCTGTGTAATCGCCCGTATGTTCCATGGCGCTCTTAATAAACGCAAAGCCATCGTATTTGTTTGATTGCAAAATTTATGAAATTTGTGAAATAGCTAAATAATCTTGATTTCATGTGCTTCTTATAAGACACCACTCGGTCAACTGTCAAACAATCGGAACATATGTCAATGTAGAAAAGAACGTTCATTGGTTCAGCTTAGAACACAAGTTGAATAATTGCAGTGACGGCTTTTGATGATAATTTTTTTTTTGCCAAGATTTCCAACACCTCCAATCCAAATTGATCCAGTGCTAATTATGAATGAAAGTGAACAAATACCATTGAATTGTACAGCTTGGCAGTACCTTTAAATCACTTTTATGTTAGAAAATAGTTGAACATTTCACAATGTCAATGGGTTCGTTTCATGCAATACAATCAATGGAACTGCGGCGCAAGCTTCAATGCTTGTGTTGTTAGTCATTTACTATCAAAACAACACAAAATTGACATTCTCTCTCTAAACATTTTTTTCCATTGCTCACAATCATCGAATGGAGAAAAATGCAATTTTAAGAGAAACATCTGTGCAGGAAAGGATTTTTTTTTTCATCGTCGTAACACAACATCGGTGACGAGTTAGTTGTTTTTTGTTTGTTTATTTGCATTTGGCATTGTAAATGTCAATCAAAAAACAAAATCGCGTCGATTGGTTCTGACTAAATAAACTAGAGGATAGTGGTATAATATTCTGTGTGCGTTTCTTTTTTCTTACGTGCTTTGCTCGCTAGTTTGCAATGTATTTATTTATAATGCTGTGTTGACAGTGACATAATAAAGAGAATCGGTTACGATTGTAAATGAGAAAAGAAAATGTAAAAAAAAACTCTGTTAAAAAGTTTGAATAATTCTATCCCTCAAAAACAAACAAAATATACTTGATTTGCCAATCGATTCGAGGAAGTCGAAGTGAAGTGTTTGTGTTGCAAAATTTGAATTGAAAGCACTGCATTCGAATACGGTCGATATCATGGAAGGAATGTTTTCTCGGTTAAAAACAAAAGTGTTGAACGCTGTCAATTTGGATATACCAAGTATACCAGCACATGTGAATCAAAGTAGCGGCACAGTCACATCCGCTGAATCCTCGTCATCAACCACATCATCATCGTTGTTATCGTCGTCGTCATCATCGTCCGTTTCCGCGAATCGTCATGTTGACAATCGAACATTGCCGAATAAATTCACGTACAATCGTCCAACATTCCTACAGTTAATGACACAGGATGAGTTACGTGCGTCCGCTGATCACAATGTACGACCAATTATCGTGCCTCGGGATATATCGATAATGCCGTGGAATACGGGCTATGCGGAATGCGTAAACTCAGGTAAATCGGAATGGAACGAGGATCAGGCGGCATTTTATCGACAAATTTTAACACATCCTACAAACAAAGATGAACCTGGTCTACCTTACACCTATTTTGGTATATTCGATGGTAAATGAATAACTTAATTCAATTCACACCTACCGTAAGTTTGATGGACATACTCATAAAAATTTCTCATTTCATTTTTATTGCACAGGTCATGCTGGATTTGGAGCCGCTTTAGCAGCCTCACATCAATTCCATTATATTTTGCATGAGAAGCTAGTGGATGTAATCGATCTCTTGGTCACTTCGGATAGGCAACCGTCGGGACAGCGTTCAAAATCAATCGATAATATTCCATATCCGATGGCATTTTATCGGAACGTTTCAAAGGATGAGCTTATCATCGGTGCTTTGGAGAGTGCATTTCTAGAAATGGATGCTTTGCTGGCCGGAGATCGAAAGAAATATCGAAATGCTGGCGGTTGCACCGCTTTAGTTACACTATTTATTAACGGTAAATTGTTTGTTGCGAATGCAGGAGATTCAAGATCTATTCTATGCCAACGCTTGTTGGCCACTGAATCGTTGGTGACCGATGGCTCATTGAATGGAAGTATAGATCATGGCACAAGTGAGCAAAGCGATTCAAGTGCAATTAAAAATGGTAATGAGAATGGTGGTGTTGATCAAGATAAGAAATCATGGCACGTATTCCCAACACCATTCTCATACGATCATACACCGGAAACCGAACGGCCACGTCTCATGAATACAGCTCAATTGAATCCATATTTAATGGCCGGTGAATATGTAGCGACTGAGTACGCCAAACGGCCCATGCAACGTGATTTAGGCAAGCGTGTACTGTATCGACATGGTTCAATGGTTGGATGGGCGTATAAGACTCTCACATTTGACGATTTAAAGATACCAATTGTGACGGGTGAAGGCAAACGATCCAGATTGATGGGAACAATAGGTGTAACACGTGGCTTTGGCGATCATGATCTCCGTGCCCTATGCACTGGCCTATCGATAAAACCATTTTTATCGCCGCATCCGGAAGTGATTTCACGCGATCTAACAAAAGTTCACACCTGTCCCGAGGACACAAACGAAGACGGTGAATATGGTATTTTAGTGATGGCGACCGATGGTTTGTGGGACGTTTTAGATACGGATACAGTCAGTAAAATGGTATTCAATACGCTCAACAAATATCCAGTGGAGAAGCATCGTTATACCATGGTTGCACAAGAATTGGTCGCAAAATCACGTGGACGTGCCAACGAAGCGGGTCATTGGCGTTTAGCGGAGAGCAAAGCGGCCGCCACAGTTGACGATATCAGTGTTATAGTGATTCCAGTTTATCAATATTATAAAGAGTATGTTGAGTGGAAAACTGGATATTTGCATCGCAAACAAAACCTCAATTCGGACGATAAATTGCCCGAAGAACACAAAATTCAAACAGAAAACAGCGCTGGTCTTGCCACACCATTTGATGCACTCTCCGTCAAAACTGACAGTATTTGTGAAGCTGAAGAAGCTAAAGTTGAAAGCGAACCCAGTGCAAATCAACAAAATAAAACACATCAACCCGACGAAAGTAATGCGGAGCTGCATGTGAACGGAAAACAGGGAGTCGACAATGATAACAAACCAATGTGAAATTCCCCAAGGAAAATATAATGTACGAAGTTCTATGCTGTCTCTACCATATGGATGATTCATAAACAGACTTTGTATGTACCAATTTTAACCGAACTAGCTGCTTGACTTCTCTTGATGTTCCGTTGACTAATAGAACGCATTAATAAACCATTTTTTTAGGTACAATATTGGATAACTAAAAGCGATAAGCTGTATTATGTGTCATATGGCTATCTAATCGTATTTACGTTTGTGCATTTTATTTCTAGTTTAACGAACGAAACCATTTTGCGGGGCTTCGATCTCCATGAATTTCACATATTTACTATAGCATACGATGGGTCTGTTTCATTAATTATTCACATGGATAGCAAGCAGTATAATGTTCGAAAACTGAATACTACGATCAATTCCGCGTCATCTCTAATAACAAGTAACGCATGGCACGAGATTTACCTACAATTCTGGGTTCAAAATCATTCAAAATTGTATTACTAATTTCTAAGTTATTATTTAATGTGCAATTTCATATTTTGGCACCATCCCAAAAAAAAACAATAGCAACAACAACACAACAAACACAAACTCAATAGCAAAGAAGAGAGAAAATTTTAAAACTATTCACCTTTTAGATTGATATAGAAAAATTCATTTTAGTTATTCAAATCGACGATATTTAATCGTCTTTTCCTGCCGATAAGCATATGTATTTAACTCTGTTAAATGTCAAGTGGTTTATAATTTCAATTTGAAATTTTCAAATAAACTAAATCAGCATGATCATTTCAATGGATTTGCATTTTTATTTGGGAGATTTTTTTTACATGAAGAGCCGGCAATTTATTGAAATTCCTGATTTGTCTACCCATTTTTTCCTTCATGAAAGAAATGAAACAAGAGCAACCACACTGTGGTTACTACAGTATTGAAAATACATCGCATAGTCTGTTGAAATGAATTTTATACTAAATCCTATGGATGGAACTACAGCTCGAGGAGATATGTTTTGGTTTGCAATCATTTTTAAATCATAAACATAAGTTTTTCCAAACACCGATGTGTTATTATTTGAATATGGTCATGTGAGCATGATAGTCATCATCGATAAAATCATTTGACCTCACACATCAACCGACACTTATGCAGATTCATTTCAATCATTTCCTTTTATTGAAGCCATAATGTTATGGCTGTTAAACGAGGATGTCTTGTGTGGTTGTACTTGGATGCCTTGTGTGCGTCATATCTAAAAGCAAAACCGTCTACGTGTTGCTCAAGTAGAACATTAGGATGAGACAAATTTTAAACGTGAGTTTATATTTTATCATTAACATTCGATATTGGTAGTAAAATTCAGCGTGCAGTTCAGCCCATCTATTTATGCCCATAAACATGAAAGAGAAGAACTTATTTGCATTTTTATTATGTCTTCCGTTGCGTGACAAAAAAAAATGTGACTTGTTCTTGATAAAAAAAAAATTGTAGATGCTTTTGCCGATACATACTGATTGATAAAGTGCGGAGGATGTACGATAACTTTGCACATCGTCAACATACTGTTTCATGTATCACTTGCAAATGATTTATCAATTTTACTTCAATCAAAATGATGGGACAATAATGAGATGCGACGAAAAAAAAATCCTTTTAAAATACAGTTCACGTAAAAGGAATGTAGGTAAACGCCCACTGCATAGGTAAATGCAGAAGTTTTTTTTTCTCCCTTTTTGGGGCGTTTATCATTTTCGTAGGTGAATGGAAATAATATTATTGGCACATTTTCATATCAGAATTGAATGCGTTGAATGAAAGAAAAGGTGTAAGTACAATGTGGATCTATCAATTAATGAAATTATACACTTTTGATTGCAGCTGTCCACTATCCCAAATGAACCAATCTCAATGAAATAGAAACAAAAGAAAAACCAAACATTTCTCGAAAAATGTATCAATAACGGTTTTCTCATGAAATGTCTGACCATTATCTTAATTAAAAGTCCCTTTGATTCAGTCTGTGGTGGATGGTGCATCATACATTGTACATAGTTTCAATGTTTTTCACATCAAAGAATGCTGCGGTCTCTGTACCATTATCCACGTAAGTCGTGCGTCTGAATTATGTTGAAATGGAAAAAAAGTGGCGATATATAAATTGAAGGTACGTTGCTGAATTGGACTTCATTCTCATTTCAGTGTCAATCGCATACTGAAGCCAATTTAAACATCTCCGGTGGAAAGTTGAAGAAAAAAAAACGTTTTTTTTTTCTTTCGCAAAATTTTAGTTATATTTATTTTTATACAAAAAAGATAAAAAAAAATTGAAAAAATGCCGTCAAATTTGTTCAATCAAATTCTGGTTCTCGTGCTGATTTCCACTTGTAAGTGAAAGAAGATAAAGTGCAGTTGATCGGTTGTTTGCTATAAAAACACATTGTTTCAGGTTTAATCGTTTCTACTTCGGCCGAAGGACTATCTTGCAGTTCGTGCGGTGATGAGTGTTTAGATGCGTGTGGTACACGATTTTTCCGGTATATCTAGTTTCATTTTACTTTTGTTTCTTTCTTCTGTGATATTTCTTCTGGTAACATATCAATTTTATATTTTTGGTGCAGCACCTGTTGCTTTAATTACTTACGGAAACGATCATCACCACCCGCACAGCCACAACCAATACTTCCCGAGTACGAGGAAAATTACATATGGCTTAACAAAGCCGAAGTGGAAAAATTGATACAAAACGAATTGATGCACCAGCAGAATCTCAATTATTTGAATGAAAAAGCACCAAAAAAAGATGAGAAGTCCACGACCACTTCAACTCAGATCGGTCTTGGCACAAATCACGATCAAATGCGTGCTATTTATGATATTTAATTTCATTTGTGCACTATATTTCATTTTTCTAATCCTAAAAATTTTACATTGAACCTTTGGTTCGGGATGAATCAATCGACACACGCATATGGATACCCGATAATCAAAATAGAAATGTCCCCAGCAGACTATGCATTTTTGTTTCATCTAAACACCATTTTCCACAGTCAGAGTGTTAAAATCAAATGAAGCCTATGAGCAACGCATCAAACAAATAAATTACAATGAATGTAACGGCAACGAGTGGAAATTTATTAACAAAAAGAAAACCATCGTTTTAAGCAAAATATCGGAAAGTCAAATTCCATTTGGAATCTCATGGTTGGGAGATTTGAAACGGAATAGAAATATACATTTTTGATAGATCAATTTTCATATTGATCTTACAACACTTTCCGATATTTCTTCTTCGGCGTGATGGTGTACCAAACTATTAATTGAATCACTAAATAAATGATTTAAAAAAAACAAATACAGCTAGATTTTGTGTTTCCATTTCTCTTGAACATTGTATTAAAGAATTTTTAGACGCAATTCATATCAAAGCATTGTCATATTAAAACAACGGAGATACCTCAACTTGGTAAGTGAAGCTCAATCAATGTCAAAAAAAACAATGAACTTTTTTAAAACATAGAAAGATGTTTAAATTTATGATTTTTTCTCAAATTTTTTCAGGTTCCATTCGAATTAAATCACTTTCGTTATTCGAAATTTAAATTTGTATTTCTCATTCCTTGAAATCGGCTTTTTAAAATTGCGCGATCCAGCTATAGGCATGAACGCACCCATCACTATACATACACTACGATTGTGCTAGAGATGTCAATGTCATTAAATTTACTTCGCATTCAAAGTATTACTTTACACTTTGAATGTAATCCATGCGACACATTCGTCTGGTTAGACAAACAGCATAGAAATAAGTGGTATCATTAATTATTGCAAACATTTATCAACACAAACACGTAATCAATACTAAAATAAAAATGACTTCTGCATTCAGTACAAACGATACTGAATGCTTAAGTCGAGACACAGAGCACGTACTGGACGTGGAAAGATTGGATGAAATTTGGACTGATCAACGTTTGAGTGAATGTGTTTCGTGGATTAATACGCATCAATTTGATAAAGTTTGTATTTTAGATCACAATATTGAATAACATCTTTGGACATTCTTGGCAAAATGGTTTATTTGAATATTTGGTTTCTGTTCTCGCTAACAAAAGGTATGTCTTCAATTTCCCGATGACTTGATTCCGTTCAGCATAGCGATACTGCAAGAGTTAAAGAAGAACACAACAGCTGAATTGTGCATCCTGGGAGATACATCATATGGAAGCTGTTGTGTAGATGAGGTGAGTGCCGTTGAATGAATAAAAACTCTAAAACTCTCGTTATCGAGCGTCTGAGTTGAAAACGAGCATCTACAATTGATTTAGAAGATGTTAACACAATGATAATTCCAGATAGCCGCTTTGCATGTCAATGCCAATGCGATTATACATTTCGGTCATGCATGTCTCAGCAAAGTCTCACGATTGCCGGTACACTATGTATTTTCAAATTTCAAATTGGATGTGGACAAAATACGTCAAGAGATGAAAAGCCACATCCCGAATTCAAAAGAAGAGATTGTCGTCTTCTATGCGACAGGGTTCTTCTATCATTTAGGTATGTTGAGTTTCTAACAACTTCCTTCCGATTATTCAACCATTTCTGCTTCTGCAGATGACATTAAATCGGCGCTGAGTTCATTCACAAATGTGTCGTACGCACAGTTGGCACTCGATGGAAAGCCGGATAATTTATGTTGGAAAATGCCAAAGAATAATTTATCGGAAATGACATGCATTTGGATCGGAGATGACAACCAATCCCTTTTCAATCTGAGTTTGACTGTAAATGGTAAGGAATGTTCTGCTCAAAAATCGCTTATAAATGGTCACAAGTAAATTTTTCTTCTTTCATTTAACAGCAAAGCAGTGGCTGTCCTGTGATAGACGTAGTTATCAAATGAAAGTAGTTAACAGTCCATTAGCAACAAATTGGATGCGTCGCCGGAATTTCTTCGTGGAAAAATGCAAGGATGCACAGGCGATTGGAATTGTTGTTGGCACCCTAACCGCGGACGGTTACTTGAATGCAGTAAACCGAATTCAAACATTGGCCCGTGATCGAGGAATTCGCACATATTTGCTATCTGTGGGCAAAATCAATCCAGCTAAGCTGGCCAATTTTATGGAAATAGACTGCTTTGTGTTTATTGGCTGTCCAGAGAACATAATCTACACATCACGTGACTTTTACAAGCCGCTGTTGTCGGTGTTTGAGGCCGAGCTTGCATTGAATCCGGCTTGGCGCGAACAATATCCCAACTTCTATGCCGTTGATTTTACCGACATTTTACCAGACGGTAAACACTTTAGGGTTGCAGAAAATCAAACGGAAACGAATGGCGATGATGACTATGATGTGAGTTTGGTATCTGGACGCATTAGACCCATGAAGATCACCGACAACGATGACACCAATCACAACACTGGCACACAACTCGAAAAGAAACACAATCAACTCATGAATACGAATTCGAGTAGCGCATTCAACGATCGATCATGGACTGGCTTAGATCCAAGCTTGGGTCAACAAGAACCGTCTAAAATCACAAAAGGTAGATCCGGCATTGCAATTAAATATACCGAAAATGAACATAAATAGGCCTATTCATTTATGAACCATGTAAACTGATGATCACTGTTTGATGAGAATAAAAACACCTAACTAGTAGAACATTTCGTATTTAAAAGATTTGAATCTGTGTTTTATATAGCTTCGAATTGAAGTCTCCAATCGTTTTTTTTATTATTCCATTCAAATTTCAGCCTTCAAAAAGAGTTCCAACGATATGGAATGTTTTCGCTAAATTCAACAAAATATGTCGACATTCACTCAAACACACTTGTGTTTTCAGAAAGATAAAAATAAACAAAGGGATGGCACTCAATATCATACCGCAGTCAACTCAATCAAAAAAAAAAACATCCAACTTCCATTATACCAATTTGAAAATTCCACTCAATCAATTTGAGTGTCAGGAAGTCCGTCTTTTTAAAATTCGACAATAGCGCCGTAGGTTTTAAGTGCTACACTGTCGTGATCATCATGACGCGCACAAAAAAACCGTAAAACTCACCTGAAATCATATTTACCTGTATTGTGATATGAGTAGTTTGGAGCGAAAATGTAATATAGAAAAGTTAAGCGGAAAAATGTCGATGATGAATGAGCGGAAAAGGGATAGCTATATAGTATACTGTATAGTAAACTATAGTGAACTATATAGCTATCTCTTTTCATTTGACATTTTTCCGCGCAACTTTTCTGTATTACATTTTCGCTCCAAACTACTCATATGTCGTGCTATTAAAGAAAAAAAAAACAATTCGGTGAGACATATCAGATCATAACGGATCAACGTTCAAAAGATAAGAAGAGTAACCGTAATCGAAAGTAAGATTATCATCACCGACATTCTACTTCTGGTATATAAAATAGTTCGTCTGTTCGTTGAAATATATCGGTCATAATTTGGTTAACGTCTGTTTAAATTTGAGTACGCCGAAAAAAGTGAAGATGAGTTTGAAAGTTTTCATAGCAACGGCATTTATTGCTGTTCTTCCATACATTCTGTTCAATAAAATGATTGGACCGTTGCCACCACCGAAGCTTGACATCACAAAATATTGGGGACCAAGCTTACGAGCCAATCGGATCGATTGCACCGCAGTGAAACCATTCCAAATTAAATACTCAGCAGATGTGATAAACAAATTACGTGACCGTTTGAGTGAACCATTGAATTTAGTCGAACCATTGGAAGGTGTAGCTTTTCGATATGGTTTCAACGCGTATAAACTAGAAGACTTGATCAAATATTGGCGTGAAGATTATCTATCTCGTTGGGACCAACGTCAAAAGTTCTTGAATAATCTTCCACAATTTACAACTCAAATTCAAGGGTCAGTCAATTTGGTTAAAGAACATGAAATTAGATTTTATGTTTTTATCATTCATCTCCTCAACACAGATTGAAAATCCATTTCATTCACACGTAGGATTACACAGCAAAGGCGAAAAATGTGATTCCATTGTTGTTGCTACACGGCTGGCCCGGTTCAGTACGTGAATTTTACGAATTCATCCTAAAATTGACTCAGGTGAAAGACGATACATCCTACAGTGTTGTAGGCCCAAGTTTGCCGGGCTACGACTGGAGTGATGGCGCTAGTGTACCTGGTTTGAATCCCATTGAAATAGCTATTGTCCTACGAAATTTGATGATCCGTTTGGGCTATGAACGATTTTTAGTTCAAGGCGGGGATTGGGGAGCAGCCATTGGAAAATCATTGTCAGCGCTATTTCCGGATAATGTAATCGGATTTCATTGTAATTTATGCACAGTTTTGACAATTGCCACTCCCATCAAAGGATTCATTGCTAGTTTCTATCCAAGTCTATTCATAGCAGATGAATATAAGGATTTTGTGTTTCCCACGGGTGAAAAGCTCAGCTTTTTAATTCAAGAAACTGGATTTTTCCACTTACAAGCAACCAAACCCGATACGATTGGTAAATTTAATTCAACCGAAAATACCAATTTCCAGACAATTTGTAATTTTACTCGGTTTTCTTTGAAGGTATCGCATTATCAAACAACCTCATCGGGCTAGCCGCATATATTTTAGAGAAATTTCCATTGTGGACAGATAAAAATTCACGCGATACAAATGATGGAGGCTTTGAAAGATATTTCACCAAAGATGCTCTCTTCGATAATATTATGATTTATTATTTAACGAACAGCATAACCACGTCAGCGCGTTTGTATGCCAAAGGATTAGGAGCCGCACATAGTTCATTGCAAATGGATCGAGTCCCAATTCAGGTGCCCACCGGATGTGCTCGGTCCAAAAATGATTTGTCGTACCAACTCGACTGGCAAATCAATGTAAAATTTCCAAATCTAATACATAGTACATATCATTCAAAAGGTGGCCATTTCGTTGCATTAGAATTACCAGAATTGTTGTACGCTGATTTTACTGAATTCACCAAAAAGCTCAATGTTACCATCTCAAGTGGACGCTGAACTCCTTTCCACTCTCTTTCTACTCCATTTACACACCTTTGTTTATAATAAATAGGGAAAGGAGTAACGACTCCCTTTTTGTCTCATCTTCTTCTTCTTCTTCTTTT
>NW_022601467.1:19339871-19405860 GCF_009176505.1 Sitodiplosis mosellana | reverse complement strand
GGAGTAACGACTCCCTTTTTGTCTCATCTTCTTCTTCTTCTTCTTTTTCTTCTTTTTCTGCTTCTTCCTATATTCTGATTATTATGCGCTGTGAGCACACAACATCTTAAAAGAAGAAGAAGAAGAAGATGAGACAAAAAGGGAGTCGTTACTCCTTTCCCCATTTATTATAAACAAAGGTGTGTAAATGGAGTAGAAAGAGAGTGGAAAGGAGTTCAGCGTCCACTTGGGATAGCATAGATATTGATGGATTTATTCAATAAGAGATGCGAATCGAATTCGTTGGCGCTAAACCATAAGAATCAATAAGAAATAATAATTTTAGAAATTGAAAATACCTTGAGAATCGAACCATCGACTCGTTGATTTTGTGAAAAACAAATTGAAACATCACATCTAGTTGTATTGTTTATTTGATTTAATATTAAATTACGCTGCGTTCCCCTGTATCATTCAGGAGCAATGAACGATTTTTTGTCGATTAACAAACGAAACTTGTCCTACCCCAACGAACAACACTTACTGTTTTCATCAAAATATTGTACACTCTTTTTTTTTTTTCATTGGAAACACATCGTCTCAGGTAGATTTTTCCTCCAAAAACTATGCTAATTAACTATTTTTAAAATATTTTTGACCATACCCAAACGAAGAGAGTTTCAAATTGGAATGCGATATAACGAAGCCGCCGAATATTTAAAATAAATATATTAGCTCATAATATTTTATTTCCTGATATTGAAAATGACCAATGATCTCTTCTATCCTAAAAAGTAGTAGCGTTTCGTCAAAAGCCACACACATTCTCGTTAAGCAGAACATAATTTATGTGTGTTAAGCATGAACGACAGCGGAATAACGATAACGTACAATCCGGAAAAAATACTACCTCCGATTGTGTGTACAATAGACGGACAGACTAGAGAAGAAGGGAATAGCGATACACGAAAAAATAATATCGTCGGCGAAACAAACAGATGTGTACGAAATGAAATTACGTCACTATGATATTTTGAGCGATGTTTCAACCGAAAATCATTCGTATAATGTATATATTCATGATTTTTGTTTTGCTCTCCCCTTCCTAAAATTTGGATTTCACTGAATTTCGTTCAACGTTGAGATTATTTGTGTTTTGGCCTTCGAGCTGTCAACTACTCGCTGCCGAATATTCTGTCGCTTTGTAACGTTGCGTGATTAATTGGAAATTAGTTAAAAAAGAATTTTATTTCGAACATTAGCGAAAAAAATAACAATGGGTAAAGACAAAGAAGAAACTGAATCGCAGTATGGATTCAAGAATAAGGAAAAGGCTGAAGAAACAGTGAAACTATTGGCTGAACATGATTTAAAATATCAAAAATTGACGGTGCGTGGTCTGTTGGGTCGAGCAAAACGTGTGCTAACATGTAAGTGAGATCATTTAATCGATTTGGAAAAAAGCAAATCAGATCTTCAGTGTATTTCCTTTTGCAGTGACAAAGGCTGAAGATAAAAGAGCCAACATTCAAGCAGCTATCAAAGTGTTTGAAGATTGGACTGAGAAAAATGCAGGCTCATCAAGTAGTTCAACGAAGAGCTCAAACTCATCAGCCAAAGAAGATAAAGAGAAACCTGAAACGGTGCCAGGTCTTGGATTCAAAGACAAAGAAGCAGCTCAAAAGACTTTGAAGTAAGTAGATTCGCGGGAGACAATGCGAGATAATGTGCAACTTATTTTATTTTCCAATTAGAATTCTTAAAGGACGTGACCCAAATTACCAAAAATTGGCCGTTAAAGGTTTAATTGGGAATTCAAAGCGCGTTCTACAAGCGACGAAGAATGAAGATAAGATCAAGTCGATTAAGGAAGGTGTGCAGATACTAGAGGACTTTTTGGAAGAGTTTGATCGTGAAAATCGTGCTGCTGACAATCTGGCCTACCTACCATTTGACACTGTATCCGCATTTAATAAACCAAATAGCAAACTTGTTGCTGAATTCGTCGAAGTTTACGGTGGAAAAGCCAAGGGACGCTATGAGCATTTGCGTACGTTGTATCCAAAAGATGATGATTCCAAGAGCTGGGATATTGTTCGAAATGAACATCTCGCCAAACTCAAGAAAAAAATCAAGGAAAACAAATCGAAACTATTCAACGATAATGGTTCACCCACACAAGAACATTTGGATTTGATTTATTGGGCCTACAGTCCAAATGCAGATAAACTCAAGACAAACGCTGAAAAAACGAGCTCTCACAAGAGAAAGTCAACCAGTGACGACTCATCGGCTCCAGAAAAGAAAAGACGTTAATAAATAGCTGCGGGTTTATATTATTTTTTTTCTCTCGTATGAAATTCGTTTAACCATAACTAATACGAAAAAAAAAACAAAAACAATAAATATATCAACCAAATTAATCGTTTCAACCGTTCGTTTCAATTCGAAGACGGGCAAATTATTTATGCTAACTAAATCGAATATTTGGTGGAAGTGTGCCGTTTCGTCGTGCTGCCTCAACATTTCGGTAATAGTCGGTGAAGTCAACGTATGGGCTAATTCGAATGTTTTTATCGAAAAAATCACTGCGATTGGAGCTAGACGTTGTCGTTGAACTGTTTGTGTAGTTTGAATTGGTCGTATCCATTCTACTGCTTTGATCCGATGACGATGACATTGTGTGATTGGTCAGTACATGTTCTCGATTTATTGGATTGAATGTGACCTGAAAAAAAAACAATGCAAATTCAATCGTTCGAGCATTCGATTCTAAGGGTTAGACATGAGATTGCAATTCAAATTGCGCTTTGTGACATATTCACCCTATTTTGTTGTGGTCGAATTTCGTTTGGCATTGGATAGTTGAAATTTCGTATCATTAACGTCATATCGGGTCGACTTCTGAATTGCACATCATTCGTTCGTTGCATGTAGTGGGCCAGATGCTGTGACATAATCTTTTCGACAACGGATTGTGCGATGGCCGCAAGTGTTGGTTTGATTCGAAAACAATGCACAATGCTCTGTACCAGTTCACGATTTATATTCTGCTCTTCGTGGTTGTGCACCTCTTGAAGCGCTTTACACAGTCCAGATGACATAAGTACCAAGAATCGATGTGAATCGTCCAATGGAATTGGCCCGACAATTTCTAATCGTGACAATATCGATTCGCTGCAATTAAAAACACAAGAAAGTCAACCCATTATGGTTAAGATTTGAATTTTGATTCTGAATTGATTCGTCTACTTGCCATGCATATGTGTTCTCCTGGTTAATCTCACAGCCAGCACTCATTTGGACCGCTCGCAGAACGTTGCTGCTATCCGTTTTGCACAAAATGACACGACACTTGCCCACATTGCAAGTGTACAGTTTGTAGTTGTATATCAAAGCCAGAGCTATATGGATTCCATAGACGGTTTTCTCATCGGCAAATGACTGACCGAAATCAAAGAAGAAAAGATACAAAGATAGTTTCACAAATCAAATGGAATTCTCCTAATGTGTTCGAGAGACTTACCTGCAGAGTTGCCTGTTCATTGCTATGCCTTGTTTGGTCCATATTCTGAACTTGTTGTGTAAGACACTCGTCAATCCAATTCAAATAGTCTCTTTCGAGTGAGCCAAACGCTTGTCTACGAATTCAATTTGGATTTTATATTAATGGAGAGTTAAATACACCGATTTTATATTGATAGAGAGTTAATCTGGTCATACCGAAGTACATCTTTCACATCTTCATGTGCGCTATCGTTTAACTGTCCAAAAAGAATTTCGGCCGCAAGTTTTTCTTCAGCGAATTTTGAAAAACCATTCCCAGAACAGATGACATACAGCGACCTAGTAAATGGATGGAGAATATAGCTATAAAAATTAAAACAAAGCCCAAAGAGATGCAAAAGAGGGAGCTATTGAACTACCAAATAGAAAAGAATGAACAATATCGATAACGAATAGTGCAAATATTTACATGCGATCGGATTGTTGACACTGAAAACTGTTATCATATGATATATGGTGTTCACCTGCTGTGCTCCCATTTTCATCGTACAATTGATTCGTTGCCGTGCCTGTTCCAGTCGAATTACAAATGGGCAGTCCGTCAGTCAGCGATTTGGCTTGTATATCAATATTTTCCGCACGCATTTTCTACTCGATTTTCAAAATTTCAACAACACAAACAGCATAGGAATAGTTAGTTATCCCGATTTGACAACAAATAAGCTACACAGAGAGTGCTTTCAACGACAGAATACACTATACGAAAAATGACATTTGGTTCACACACGCAACTGTTGTGACGTACTTTACATCATCGATTAATTCGATCATTACAAGAGTCTTGTATTACCTTGAGTTGTGTTTCCTTCAACAAATCTCAACGTTCCAGAATGGATGAATTTTTCCATTCGATGCAACAAACCTTTTTTACATCAATGCCATTGTAATAATTATTTTTTCTGATAAAAATCAGGTCCAAAAGCAGGCTGAATTTTTGTTTTGTTTTGTTTCGAACATTCATCGCTACTGCATTCAAGATAAGCGCTTACATGTGGCAACACATCGCCCAGCAGCGACAACCCGAAAGTTCTGTCGACCAAAACAAAATACTTCAACATTACAGTGAACAGATTTATTGTTTCTGTAACACGTAAAACATACAATACACTTTCCAGTTTTGCTATTTGGAATTCAATTTTGATGTATTGAATTTTCGTGTAATGACTGCTAAATGGTGAAATAAAGTGTGAAAAATAATCGGAAAATACGATTGAATTGGTTTGCGACGGTCAAAAGTCAAGTGGCTATTCGGTTTTATTTTTCGTCATCGTTTTGTGTTGCATCAAAAATGAAAGAGAGAAAAAAGGTTGATGGAGTGTAAACATGGCTGACATTTGGATTGTTCGATATTTATTGTGAAGCAAGAAGAGAGCAAGAGCAAAAAAAACGAAACACACACGAAAATTTGTGAAAAATACACGGAAACGAGCGCATTAATCCATTTTTATTCGACTTCTGTTCAGTTTTTGTTCACTTTGGTTTCGAATAAAAAAAAGAAATATATGTGACTAAAATGGATCCAAGTATGTATGATTGGATAGAATTTCGAGCACAGGCCCAGTAAACATGCAGAAATCACTTATTGAGAGAGAGAGAGAGATATGGGTGTTGGTACTGAAAACAACATGCATATATGTACATGTAGCAAAAGAGCATATCCAATTAAATTTGGGTCAGAAACGTCAATATTCATAGATTGATGCAGAGAAAAGCAAAAGTGACTACAATATTTTTTTCTATTCATTTTACGTTCGTATAACAACCCAACCAAAGTATACGCAATTATCGTTTTACAATCGAATTAAAGTGTATAAACGTTGTTCTTTTAGTTTTGTTGTCACTCTACCTCTCTCTCTCTCTCTCTCTCTCGCCAAAACAAATGAAAAAAAAAGAAATAATGAACGGGCAATAGGTGTTTTTCTGTATTGTTTGCGCTGTGCGTATGTGATTTGTTTGGTGGTGGCGTTGTTGTTGTTCTTTTTTTCAATAAATTTTCTTTCGTTGTTATTGATGTGGTGTTTGGCTGATGTTGTGCCTATATTGGCCCCTATCAAGTAGAAGAGAAAACCAAAGCAAGTCGAACTGAATGGATGGTTTTTTCGTTTGCAGGCTCGCTATTTGAGATATGAACGCTGGTCTATGGAGCTGTATATTGCCTTGTGGTTTTTATTGGTGTGATAATAAAGAGAGGCCACGTATGACAGATAGTACAATGGGTGTGAGCGCATCAACAGCTGATTGTCCTGCTACAAGTAACCCAATCTCATCGACGTCTGGTGGTGTTTATATCCGTGATCAACGTCGAAAAAAAGTGACTGGTTTCGCAACGCTTAAAAAGAAATTCATTCGCCGTCGACGGTCGTCAAAGGCATGCGATCATGGGCGAGTTTTACGTGATTTTTTATCCGATTGGAGTTCCATTGAATTGGCATCATTATTAGAAGAATACGAAGCATTGGCCGCGCTGAAGGATTTATCGGTACAAGCAGAGTTGGCACGTCCGCCAGCTGCAACCTTTAAACAGGATCTTTCGGCTCTATATGATTTTAAATATTGCACAGACTGTGATTTGGTATTTCGGGGAAGCGTGTTTCCCGTGCATCGAGCCCTGTTGTCGGTTCGATGTCCATATTTTCGTGATTTATTGGCCGGCTGTCCGGGATTTGGTGCGCGCATCTGCTTAGAACTCCGTTCATCACCCGTCGACACACCACTGTTTTCGTCACTTCTGCGATATTTGTACACGGGCGATCTATGCTCGCACGATCCATCGATTGATGTGAATTTATTGCGTCGGCTGGGCGAAGATTTTGGCACACCAAATCCACTTGAACATGATTTACGATACCTGCTAGAAACTGGTGATTATGCGGACGCGGCACTTGTCTTTACAGCTGAAGGATCTGATTACCATCGGCCCGATTCTGGTAGTTCAGAGTACGGCTTTCGACCAAAACTAGAGCTGCCATGTCACAAAGCAATACTTAGTGCGCGTTCACCATTTTTTCGAAATTTAATTCTACGTCGCACCCGCAACGATGAGGATCAAGAGCGATCGCTGCACGTACCGACTAGAATTGTGCTTGATGAGACTGTTATACCAAAACGATATGCTCGAGTTTTACTGCATGCTATTTATCTCGATACCGTAGATTTATCATTAATTTTGCGTGGCAACGGTTGTGGCAACAGTGCTGGCAGCCTGGGCGAAGTGCAAGCGTTGACACACACCGGCCGAACGCGACCGACACCACTCGAAGAAGCGATGGAATTGTATCAGATCGGTAGATTTTTGGAATTAGACATTTTGTCACAAGGGTGCGAAGACTTGATACTCGAATGGCTAACATTGGAAACATTGCCACAGGTGTTGAAATGGGGCAGTCAACCGCATGGTTCGGCATGGGTGTATCGACAGTCGTGTCACTTTTTACGCGAAGAATTTTCATCGGTGATCGCATCGCCGGTTTTGCATCAACTCGACAAGTCCCAGTTGATCAACGCACTACAGAGTAGTTTCTTGCAAGCATCCGAACTGGAGGTACTGCAAACCGTGTTGAAATGGGGCGAACACGAGCTAATCAGGCGAATGGAAGATCGAGAACCAAACCTATTGAGTCATACGGCACATTCGGTGACACGAAAAGGAATAAAGAAACGGGATTTGAGTGACATTGAATTGCGAGAGATTTTATCCGATCTGTTGCCATTAGTTCGAATGGACCATGTCTTGCCGCCAAACAGTGAAGTATTGAATCAGGCAATTCGGCGTGGTTTGGTTAGCACACCACCGTCGCACATGATCGGCGATGAACGGGAAAATTTCCGGGTGAATGCGTGGATTCGTGGCGGGAAGAATCATGGACTCTTTGTTCGGCCGCGCTTATTCATGCCTTACTACGAGGAAGTGAAAACGTTGCTAGAAGATCCAGCCACATCACAACAAATTGACGTTTTCCGAATGCGACGCAGTCGACATTTGCCCGATATTCCCGATACATTGTACATGGTTTCACGTTTGGGCACCGATGGCGCACCGGCCGACATTGTGACCGCATCACTGCCCGCACCCGATCCCAACACTATGATGGCGATGTCAAAGCGAGAGCAAAAACTGCGCAGTTCACCGAGTTGTCAGCGAGCATTAACGCTTCCACTATCCTCTAGGCAGGAAATCAGTCGGCAAATTCGGTTGCGTGTGGTGCGAGAATTTAATTTGCCCGATGGAGTGGCCGATCTCTTGGAAAATACATCATGCTACTGTGCCGATGATGAAACCAACATCAACACAGCCCAATCCACGGAAAATATCCATCATGGAGGTATGGAATGGCATAGCATGTGTTGATTTTTGAACACTTACCTTTAATTAATTGAAAAACACAATGATTATTATACTGAAAAATTGAATTTTTATTCTAGAAAATCATCCAATGGACGATGAAGACGAAACTACACCGCCACCATCGCCTGCGATGCAAAATGCTACCGAAACGAGTACGGCGCAGTCGTTAAGCTCCTGTTATGACGGTAACTTAACGTTCCCACGACAACAGCACGGCCAAAACTATGGCCATCCAATGGGTGGTGGTTCAAGCAGCGTACGTCGTCATGATTTGCCCGCTCTGATAACCGAAGGTGATAGCATGATGTATCGCATGCCTGGCGAAAATGAGGGCGCATCATGTTCTGAGAGTCATCATTTGTCTGAAATTATGCCAGATGTTGCAATGGCCACTGCCTCCTTAGGACACCTACAGCTAAACGAACCACCTGAAAGCTTACAACTCGATCTTGGCGATGGTTCGAGCCATGGCATAATGGGTGCAGCTGGTGTGGGACATCACAGTATGCAGGTAAAACACTCGACACCTGCGTACATCAATGTGCGATCTGTAGCTATTGTTCGGGAAATTGTAAATTTTCCATTTTCTTTGTGTGTGTCATTTCCAGCATCACCACATTTTGACGCCACAAGCTGGAACCATTCACCACTATATCAGACGACCAACATCTCCTTCACCATACGTAATTCATCGCCAAAGTCCGGCATCTAGTTCATATCATTCGATTCCGCCAAGATTTTTATAGAAACTCAGAGTCTCTTCTTCTTTGCTATGCCTTTGATGGGAGAGCGACGATCAGAGCGACAAAATAAATTTGAAACTGAACATGATACGAAACCAAAATGCGATGGTAAGCAGAATGTATAATAAGTAGCTTCTAACCAAAATGGGGGCTTTTCAAACAAAAATTAAGAACAATGATTTGTCAAAAAGAAGAAGAAGAAAAAAACAACACACAGAATTTAACCAAATCTTTACGTCCCATTGTCACATCGTCTGGTATAAATGTTTAGTTAGTGTTGTAATTGCCATTGATTTTCAAAATGAATTCATCTGTTCATTGCAAATGATTTTCAATCTAAACTCATAGTTGTGTTCGTGTCCAAATTAGCAATTTTGCCGATGAACTCGATTTTTATACCGAACGAGCGATTAGGAGAAGGACAGACATATAAAATTTGTTTTGTTTATTTTCCTGTGTATGTGCGATTGTGATGTTGATAAATTCTCATGAAAGAAAAAATTTAAAAAAAATAATGTGCAAATCAATCAAATTTAATTTGATAATGATAGAAGACTTTTCACTCTCTTTGTATATACTAGTTTCGCGTTGTATTTTTTTTTCGCCGATACACATTTATATATAGATATATCTTTTTTTTTCATTATTCACCACATTTATAATTTTCGACTTTTAGACATTTTTTGTTTGTTTTAAATTTTAAGTTTGTTCATCGGCGACACTTGATTGATTTAATCCAAATAGAAGAAAATGTGCATGTGTCTCAGTATCGCTAAAGAACAATTGAAATGATTTCGAGTACTTTGTCAAAACTCTTTTTTTTTAATCTCTTAATTTTGAATGTGATAGAAACAAATTCAATGCACAGAAGACAATGTGTTGTAAGTACAGAATGTAGAAATTCACCGTACCCGAATTACATACACACAGCCATTGTTAGTAAAACATGGAAAAGAGGGAAATATTTCGGGAAATTGCATTCATTTGAAATGAAAGAGAAAATGTTACTGATGACGGCCCAATATCTGGCGCATCGGACAGAAATACTCTTGAAGGAGAGAAGAGATAATGGAGTGACTGAGTGATTGAAGTTTTAGTCATTTTCATTCAAATTTTGCATATATAACAATATAACAAGACATTTGAATGGGCAAGCGGAATAATGAAACGTAATTCTGTTTTTAAATAAAGTGCCTCTGAGAAAATTTTGCAGTAAAAAAGCCCCACAAAAATATTGTCTGATAAAAATTTGTATGAAAATCTTATTCAGACAATATTTTTGTGGGGCTTTTTTACTGCAAAATTTTCTCAGAGGCACTTCATTTAAAAACAGAATTACGTTTCATTATTCCGCTTGCCCATTCATTTAACTGTGTTGTTTTTGTTCTGTTTGTTGCAAAAACCATTGTATACATATTTTAATTGAAATATCCAGTCAACTTGAACATTTTAAGCAAGACTAACAAAGCCATATTTCAAATTGAATATATGTACACAGGGTTTTATTTTTGTTTCTTTGCAAAAATGTCGCAAAAGTTTAGTCAACATCATATAATACGCAACTAATTTGAACAGATAAAATTTACTCCAATAAAATAAACCAAAAATCATGTGCAGAACATTATCCATACCCAAGCATTCTCCCTCTGCACACTCTCAATTCCGCTGTTATTTTCTATTTGCTCACAATTTATTGATCCTTCATGAGAACGAACGTTCAATCTCTGTGAAATGATCCAATCCAATCGACAATTTTAATTCTCATGAAGCATCATTATGTTCCACAACTGACTCAATTCCAACGCGTCAAGAGCATTAATACGAAATGGAAATAAAATAGCGGTTTTACATTTTTCTCTAAAATCAAATACCAATATACCAATCATAAAATTCAGAAAATCGATTATACAGAAAACGCCATTGATGGTTTTTATTCGCTTTTTTCGTTATGCTGAAAAAATAGCAGCAAAAACAAAATAAACCAGTGTTTTCTGTTGTGTTCATGAATTCATCACGCAACAAGAGTGCAGTAAAGAAAAACGAAAATTAAATCAAGATGAAAACAATACTAAGTTTTGGCTATTGCAGCCGATCTTAGACCAAAGCGTTTACAGCATAACTGTAACCAAAATGGCGAATAAATATGTATAGACAGTCTTGGACAAGTACGACACAAGAAAACTGAGTCAATAAATATATTTTTTTATAATGAATTTAAACCAAACGCAAAAAAAGATGGTTGTTAACGTATTGTATAAAAACAAAAATGAGAAGAAAAAAAGAACAATGTTGAAAAAGATAAAGATATAAAACAGTTTCAGTTTCGAAATTCGAACACACATAATTCAGTCAGTTATTTTTATTTTGAGAATTTCCATACATAAAAAAATACATATTGAAATATGGATACTAGACGAACGAAAACTTTTTTGTTGTGCTCGTAATGGCTCTGAAATAGTTTCAGAGCTAATGTAAAGAATTAAATGACATGAATTCAAAGCGAACATCTTCATCACTCTATTGATAATTTCAGTGAAAAAAAAAGCCGATCAGATAAGAAACAACTCTTGGTTAGCAGAGAAAAAATTGCAATCGACCAAAAAGAAGATGAACGAGAAAAATGAAAAAATGTATTGGTTTGTGTCAATAGCAACTCAATTTCCTCAAAGTCAAAATAGTACGAAGTTCCCATTGCCGTAATCTCTTTTCATCCGTGCTCCCTATTTTCTTTTTAAGTTTCATCATCATCCAATATTTTTCTCTTCGTTTGACCCATTTTTCTTTAAGTGTTATGCGTTGTGATCACAAACAATATGATTTATTTATTAAATGATGTTGTCAATGAATGAACTGCCCCATTTTCGAAACAAATCGACGGCAAGTTCGAATTTATTTATTTGATGAGAAATTTTTTCCAAAAAAATTGAATAGAAACTATTTTTTAAATTATATTTTCCTCTCTTTTTTGTTGTTGCAATATACAAATACCAATGAGTGTTTTTCAAGGGGAAAATTTAGAATTCCTCCCAAATAAGCCTCATTCAAAATAGCTTCTGTCTCAAAAGAGAACCAAAAAAAAAACATTAATACAGGCACAATTTTTATTTATTTAATTAGCTAGCGATTTTTTGTTTTGTTTTTTGTTTTTTGTTTTCTTGATTTCATCTTTTCGAAACTGAGCAAAATAAAAAACAAATGCGTTGAATTTGAATGATGATGGAAAAAGATGCAATTTTTTTTTCCATTCCGTTTAAATCCAATGATTAAATATTCGATTTCTTTTGTAAATCGTTTTATGAATTTTTTTTTGTGTATGTATATTTTATCAAATTATCCTCCCATCCCCACTATCATCGACGATGATTGTTCTAAATTTATGAAGAAAAAAAATGTCTGCAAAAATATGAATCTTATATTCACTTTGCGAACAAAGGCCAATATGTTTTATTTTGGTTGGAAAAGAGCCGATTTCCTATATAGCAGAGTTGTAAATTCTCTTAATTGAATTCCTAATGTCTATTTATTGGCATGACACAATAAATTTATTTTATAAAAAAAAAATGAAGACAACAGCAAGAAAAAAAATACATAAAATTGAAAAGAATAGTGTTTAAAATTATGTATATGTTTAGAATAAGCAGACGAAAAAAGCAAAACAAATACAAAATAAAAAAAACCGCAGCAACCACAATAACAGAAGAAAAAAATGAAAACAAAATATGGAAAGAAAAACGAATTACGTTGAAGTAGTTTTTTCGAATTTTTTTTTCTTTCTTGAATTTATTCTTTTTTTTTCTTTCTGCAATTATTCGGAACAAGTTTTGCATTCAAATATAACATGCACATTATTTTACCTGAATGAAGTTGAGAGAATTTTCGATAGCTCGATAACAATTAAGAGTGGATGAGATTGACGAGATTCAAACTCGAATTAAATCAAATCGGAGAGGGTGCTGTATCTGGGAAATCGAATAGTTGAAGACAAACGAAAAACAATGACGATGACGATAAATTGAATTACTGTAAAATAATCCAATAAATTGACACTGTTTCAAAATGCCAAATAAAAAAAAAACTGGATATTCTCTTTTGAAACAATAAAGAGAAATATGGTATGATTTTGTTCTTTCGTTAAACGCTTAGAATTCTTTGATAGGCTCTTGAACTATATGCAAATTCCGTTCTCAAGACAAAAAACCAACAAACATTATTAAAAGAAAAAAAATGACGAAAAAAAAATCCAGAACAGTTCATATGCTTCGTATGTGAATCATGTGTAGTAGGAAAAAAGAAATCTCAAACGATTACTGATTGATCATTATTCATTTGAATTATAGAGAGTAAAGAAAAGAAGAGAAAACACACAAAACACATACTTATATATAAATATTAAAAAAAAAAACAACTTAATCATGTTCAAAAAACGAAGCGAGTAAAAACTGAGTTTAAGGAAAATAAAAGACGGCTAGGATAAAACTAAATGCAAACAAAGAAACAAAAAAATGCAAGAGAAAAAGAAAATAAACAACAAATTATTGCATTGGAATATACAATAGACTACTTCGTTATTTAAAACAAAAACAAATATAGAAAACGAAACACATTTTAATTCAAATAAATTAAAAGAAAAACATATATTATCGCATTTTCATTTGATAAAACTCGTTCAATGTGCACTACAGATGATAGTGCAGCCACTGAAATATTTTCGCATAATGACCTTCGTACAGTTCACTGTGCATATTGCTTTTTGGTGCTGATTCAGTGGTGGATTTTGGTGCATTTTCTGGTTTCGGCTTTGAAATTGGAGTGTGCGATTTGCTTGGTGTCCGTTCGCGTACCATTGAAATTTCGTCAAATTCAACGACCGATGTTCCTTGTTCGTCCATAATTTGATAGTGTTTTCCCAATTCATAGCGATAACCTAGCGAATCAACGAGAACGGTGTCACTGTCATCGCCGCCGCTACCGTCCTCACGTTGAATCGAATCTGAAATCGTTTTGCCTCCATCCGTATTTATCACATATGGTGTATTTGTAACTGTTTCAGTGTTGTTGTCAATATCAGAAACTGGTTTCGCCGTGGGCGATTCTGTTTTCCGCTCAACGGGAAGCAGGAAGTCAGAATTATCGCTGTATATATGCTCGTGATAGGATGCATCGTCAACTTTTAGTAAAATATAATTGAAACGTTCGAATGAATCGTTGTTGGTCTTATGTACATGTTCAACGGGTAAAATTATCTTAAGTGGTACAATGTAAGATGCATAACTCGATGATTCAATATCACCAATGCTGTCATCGATTATGCTCGTACTGATCGGTGGACTAAATTTGACGATTTCATTTTCGTGTTGTACCACATCATTGACACTATTTGGTAATTCGGTTGTTGTCTCTTGGCCATCATCATTGGACGATTGTGTTGATGCAAATTGATCCAATTGCGAAATGTTATCATCGTCATTGATAGGTGTTGCTGTTAATTCGGTTGTTATGTCAGGTGTATCGGTGGTTGTTGTTTCGGTTTCCGTTACGAAACTCTCTTCACCATCATCTCCACCATCATCGTCGTCATAATCGTCCTGAAGATGTATTCAAATGATAAATAACAATCAAACATACTTGAAAATACTTGAAACTAATACTTACGATTTGTGTACAATATCCACAAGGTCGATCGTAAATGGTCGATAGAATGGCCGCTTTTACAAATGGCTTTTGCACCGAACTATACGGATAATGGATCACATAAACGATTCGGCCGCAGCTATCGAATATGTATACCGATCGATCTTCAAGTTGCAAATATTGACTAGTTTGTGTATTGTTTAAAGCGATCACTTCCAATTTGCGGCTAGCATTTCGAATGCGCTGAGCGTTGGTCTCATTTCTGGTTATAACGATGAATCGCACACTTTGATGGCCGGCATTGTGAAATCGCGCTTCTAATTTACTCAGCAACATTGCCTGCCGCAACCATAATTGTCAGAAGAGTTTTGTTACCACGGTAATTGAATTGCGCAGTTTTAACATGTTTACTTCGTTTTTGTCATCAAAATACTCGCAAATATCAAATGTACGCGGTGTTGGCTCAGTTGTGGTAGTAGTAAGCGCAACATCACCAATCGTTGTGGTGACATTGAATCGATTTGCCCCATCGATGGCTATCGTTGGCACCGTATTGGTATCGACTGACCGGCAAATAATCTCATTTACAATAAACATAAATACAAAACACAACCGAATGCAGAACAGCATTTTTCTTCGTTAATTCGACTATTGGTATAAAATAAAATTGAAAAATTGAAAACCAATAATGCAGACTACGATAACGTTAATAGAGAACGAATGATAAGAAGAAGAAAAAACAATTGCCTTAAAATGACTTATACTTTAATCGGTGAACACAGCAAACAATGGACTGACTAATTGGATGGAAGAGAATGAAGACGGTAGCACAAGCGCGAACGTGATCATACACTGTAGAATTCCGGTGGGTGAATAGTATATTCGTCTATACGGCAACGAACGGCAGAAAACCACAACAACAATAACAACAACGAAAAAAAAATCACACATTCCGCGATAATTCGTATTCAGCGTTGACTGTTCGCTACTACCGTTTACATTTCTTTTTTCTTTTTCTGCTTTGTTTTCATACATATATGTATTATCATCATTTTGTACAAATCACACACAAACCATCGCATAAAACGTCGAATCAAAATTCGTTGAATTAAGCATTTTGTTTCTTTTTCTTTTGCGTTGCTGTTTTGTTTGTTGGTTTTTTTTCCCAGCTGGTGTGTCGATGGCTCCCCGTGCCTATGCTCACATGTTCAATGCAGTTACGGTGTATCATGTTATATTGTTTCTTCGATAATAATTCCGTTTCCATTTGGTTGAGCAGCGCAAACGATCAACCATTCCCGTTTATGTCGTACTCACTCTATTTTTATTCAAAATTACACACAGTTTGTAAACTGTATTAGTCTGAAGTCTGCGGTGTGTGTGTGAGTGTGTGTGTGTGTGTGTGGCCCAAGTAAGAGTGAAAATATTTATTTCATATCCAACAGCCATTGCTTCCTGATTTGTACCATGATCCGACCGAGAGCCGAAATGAGAACTAGTGAACGACAGAGGCAACAAACACCCACACTTGTTCGTTAAACATGCAATGCATGCTTGCAAACAATAACAACCCAAACATAATACATTGAATCCACTTCAGTTTTGATAATTGCATTTAAATCAATTTGTGTGAAGACAACCAGTGTTGCACTAACAAGTTGCAAAATGAGCATAATCGAAATAAAAATGCATTTGTTCTTGATTGGTATGTATACTTTGTGTCTTTTTTTTATTGAAACCATCCCAATCTGGGATGATATGTTTAGAGAAGTGTTTAAAATTAATAATTTTCTTGTAAAATGTTCCAGAATTCTATTGGTTTGTTGGTTTTTTCTTTGCATTTTAATACATTTAGGTAACATTGGTGAGACCCGCTTTTTTACATTAATTCAAATAATGAATGATTTATCCTTTTCCTTCGTTTTTTATTCTCTTTGGCATATGAATACATGGAACATTGGACTTTTTAAATTGTCTTGTGGCAAATTGTGTTCGATTCTTTGTACAAAAAAAAAACATATTCGTACCGACCGCGGCTATCTTAAAAAAAATTATCCCGTATTCGTTTGAATAATAAATTCGACATAATGCAGCCATATTTCTTGATGTCACTTTTTCATCAAAACGGTACTGTTTTCGGCGTTTTCTTTTGTCTCATGTAATGTGCAGTTTTTCTTTTGTCATTTCTATCAGTGTTGTTGGTGTGGTCGATTGTAAATTGGTGGAGATTTTGTTATCATGCTTCGATTTTAAATAATTTCCAATCACAATGCCCATGAATATGATAAGGCCGACTTGATAGTTTGAAATAAATTTGCGCGCACAATCGCTTGGATCGTTGATTTTCAATGAAGTTAGTTGTTGGGCAAGATGAGCACCTACCAATCCAACGGCAGTATAATATGGCCAAGTTTGATCACAGATATATCCAGACGTTAATAAACCACCCATCATTGCTGTGGAAAATGCGGTGAGCCACGCTTTGGTATTGTCACCAAATCGAAGTGCCGTCGATTTGATGCCAACGATAAGATCATCCACTTTGTCCTTTGAAAAATGAAATGGGAAAAAATCGGAATTTAGAATCACTTTGAGCTATTTGCGGATATTCGAACGGTTTGCTTGAGTTGAATCTCAACCAATGTTCTTTAAATTGAGATGCATTTTGTTGCATTAATTACCTGATGAGCGTAAATTGTGTCGTATATGATGGTCCATGAAATTCCGGCTACGTACAACGGTAGGCAGGCAGCCAAATTGATGGATCCTTGTGTGGCACACCATCCAAGCAAAGCACCATAATTGAATGTCATGCCCAATACAAACTGTGGCCAGTAGGTAATTCGTTTCATGAGCGGATAAATGGTGACCAAACCCAATGAACATGCCCCGATCACAATCGATGTCCAATTCAACTGAAGCAACACCATTAATCCCACACTCAACTGTCCGGATAAGAATACCCATGCGTCTAATGGCTTAATTTCTTTATTGACCAGTGGCCGATTTTTCGTTCGTTCCACCTTTGCGTCGATATCTTTGTCCCATAGATCATTTATCGTGCATCCGGCTCCTCGCATTATGACCGCACCACATCCGAATAGCGCCAGCGTTGTAATATCGGGCAATTCGCCGGCTGTTGCGCTCAACGCTATACTCCAACCGCATGGCCAAAATAAAAGCCACGATCCTTTTTAAAATGAATGAACACATGAAAAATCAGTCAAATATAGAAATTTCCAAAATAAAACATGACTCAAATGAATCATTTTCTTACCAATCGGTCGATCAAGTCGAATTAGTCGCTTGTATGGATCTATATTATCTCTCAGCGAAGTGAGCAATCCAGTTTTTGGGCTAATCACATGATGATGGTCACTCGCAATCGATCTTTGGAAAACGTCCAATTGTTTTCTATTACGTAAACACTGAGACAGATGATAATTGGGTTTTGTTTTTGCACATGCCTCGATGCCATGAAATTGATTATTTGTACAATTTGTGTGCGATGCAACCGATGGCAACGATGTTGACAGTAAATTTAAACGGTGGTAAGATTTTAATGCATTACACAAATTCGTTTGACGCAGTAAATTCATTTTTGCTACTTAATTGAAACAAACTCTATGACGAATCACAATTAACTTTTGCTTTTTTTCAATTAATCACATTTATCTCAATGTCATTCTATTGATAGAATTTAATTGTAGATTATGAAATGACATTGGCTCAGGTGGTGCGAATGAATGGAAACGAGCCGCTTCGAAGATTTGATTTCGCACTTCAAATCTGCATTTTATTGATGCACATCAATTGCTCATATCTCTAAAATTGTGCACACACAAGAAAAAACTAAATCAAAATAATCGAAACATGTATCTCACGAGTAGTTCTAGTGATGTTCTATTTGAGGTTAGCTTTGACATTCTGACAGTGGTGAAAATACGTTCAATGCCATTTGGTTTTGAATGATTGGCGGTTTTCAATACAATGAATTGATTCTTTCATTTTTTGTTGTTGTTACTTGCAGACGTCTGTGAGTCCATACGGGGGATTTTTTTTCAATTGGAAATTCAAGGTCGTAACCCTTGACATATTCATATTAATATGACTTTGCTAAAAAAAAGTACGAATACAAAAGCAAAACAAAGAACACACACGCACACTGAGAGACTCTCTCTCTCTCTCTCTCTCTCTTTCTCTCTCAGTGTCCGGTTCGATAAGGTATAATGAATCCGAATATATTCATTCGAACGTTTTCGCTAATCTTGATTAAAGAGACCATCGTATGATTGCAGTCAGTTCCTTTCAGTGCAATCATATAAACTAAAGAGTCATGAGAATCGCTACGATTTTGTTGTATTGCTTGATTTTTGTTCATCAATCGGTCGAAGGTTGAACTTGACCGAAAGAACACTTTTTCAAAATAAATACAATTCAGATCTAAATCAGTTTTGTTTGTTTTCTTCCGCAGATGATGAAAATCGGATTGTTAGTAACTGTCCACAAATTATCGGTCGAAAGAGATGGGGCAGTCGAACAGCCAAGAGTATAACATATCAAACAATCCCAGTGAAATATGTGATTGTGCATCATACAGTTACACCGTCATGCGAAACCAAATTGAAGTGCTCAAATATTCTGATTGGCATACAAAATTATCATATGGATGAACAAGGCGGAGAAGACATTCCATACAAGTACGGTTTCATTTTACTTTGAATCAACACAAACGTTTGAACAAAGCCTTTCATTTTAGCTTTCTAGTCAGTGATAATGATATTTACGAAGGAACTGGCTGGCACATCCGTGGTGGTCATACTTACAATTACAATTCAAATTCAACGGGAATTGCATTCATTGGATCATTCAATGGTAATGCTTCGATTCACAACGAATGATTGATTCTATTGCAAAGTCACTACGTTCATCCCAACAAACTGTTATTCTCTTTCCAACAGAAAAAATGCCAACAGCCGTTGCCATCCAAAAGACAAAGCAACTGCTAAAGTGTGGAGTGGAATCGGGTGAACTGCATCCAAACTACATCCTACTTGGTGGCAGACAAATTTATGCTACAGAAAGTCCGGGCCTGGAGCTATATGCCGATCTACAAGATTGGGAACATTGGTCATCAACACTTTAAACCGATTTGTTTAGTTTCGAAATTAAAAAAAAAACCCAAAATTTTCTATTTAATTATACATTTCGATACTGTAATTAATTTTTAGGGAATTTTTCTACCAAAATTCAATAAGTGATTGGCGTTTCAATTCAATATCGCTTGAATTTTATGTATTTTTTGCAAAAATCTGCTTAATCATCGCTAAATCATCGTCGTGTCCATTCTCCATTTTGATATCCTCCTTCAGTTTCTTTTGGGCGACTGTGTCATCGGCCGATTCAGCTTTTCGTTTTTTCGATTTTTTCGGCGATATCTGTGAACTGGTGCGATTTTCTTCCTTCTCTTGCTTTGCACGTACACTTGGCAGTGACTCTTGTTCAGACACCGTTTTCGCTTCCATCAATTTCTCTTTGATTGTTTTGCTTAGTTTAATTTTATCTTCGAATTGATGGCCCAGAAGTGGATGACGCACTTTCAAATTTTCGGGGAATATTGTGCATGGGTGGCGACCGCTCGGCGTTAATTCAACTGGCTCATCGGTATCGTCAATTTTTTGATGGAACTGCACTCGACCGACCGGTTTGATGTTCTTTATCGAAAATTGTGCATCTTTGTTTTGGAATACCACCGATAGCGTATTTTGATAATCATCTTTATCAATTTTCGTTGAATTGTATTCGATTTCATCGTCATCGGTTTTTATTGTGGACTTTTTGCTGCCCAATTTTATGGATTTCCCAATGAGTTTTTTGACATCAATCGTCGCCGGCACATCAAACAGCCAAATCTCGTCATCGTCACTGATCTCGTCGGCTGCGAAGTTTGTCGTTGTCTTTGGATTTTCGATTTGAATATGAGGGTATTTGTTGCGGTACTTTGCCAGCGAATCAGCATTTTCAAGGCGAACTGTGACATTGGCTTGATTTTTGTTGGCACTTTGATTACTTTCCTCTACCAATACTCGGGTTTCTTTCGGTTGTTTTTGTTGTTTCGCTGCGACAACATTTGATTCCGGTTGACTTTGGTCAACACTGGAACTGCTGCTACTGCTGGTTGAAATTTTTCGTGATTTCACTTTGGTCGGCGTCTTCTTTTCACGCTTCATCTTCTATTATTTACTTAAATTAAAATCGGTTTGACTTGGGATTATGATGCTGTTTTAGTCTGTTGTTTGATGAAATTACGAAACGCGTGTGAGTTCTAAGCACATGTGATGTTGATATTTACAATTGTCACTTGTTGTGACGATGGATGCGTTCAATGCGACAACAACTTCAATCGTTGAATGGCGCAAAATTCATTTGAGAATTAAAATTTTATTTATTTATAATTAAAAAAAACTTTTTCCTTATATTTGTGCCATGTTTTTCTTTTGAATTGACAGAATTCTGAAGGCTATTCATTTGTTTATTTAATGTTTTCTGTAGCATATTATTTTCTTGGTGCATTTTTGCATTTTATTATTGTAAGCTGAATAAATAATAGATGCCAAACAGGCTGTAAAGCAAACATTGGGCCAAATATTCCGCAGATCACGGGACATTTTCGAGCATAATCTATTTTCATGCACTTGACCGTCACTTATTAATTCTTACTCTGAACGTTTAAAGGAAAATGATGTTTTTGAATGAATTTTCACACTTTCTTCAGGCCAATTAATAAAATTCTAAAGAAAGTGATAGTTTGATGAAGTAATCATTACTTAGTAATGCAAAATTAAGTGAGATATTCTTGATTTTGGATCAAAAATGGATTAAATCAAAAAATTAGAAAACAACAAAACAATATCGTAGAATCTGATAACAAACGAAAGTTATGGGTATCAATTAATTTTGTCTCGAAAATATGTATGTATTTGAATTTGGACGATCTGCTTATTGAAGCCGACGATGATAAATATCTGTGAAGAATGTTATTGGGATTTTTCCTGTTTTCAACACCATTATAAATCAATGAAAAAAAATATCTTGTATGTGCCAATAATACCGCTTTCACGCAAAAATATACCAAAAAATTAGTCAAACTTGATGTTTGGGCATTGGTTCGTTCTAAATTGACTTCACGGTGTGTTTCTGCTGTCGGTACTACATCACGTTTGAATTTGATAAGTTTAAAAATCGAATCACTAGATTTTGGATTTTTAGAAGAGGTCAGTGATATTCTGAAGTTTCTTGAAATTCTCGATGTCAATTTATCACATGACAAACATTCATTTCGTTATAAGCGCCCGACCAATGAAAACTTAATATATTTTCAAAACGTAACATTTTTTTGACTATATATTAAATCATCAACAGATGTACCAGCAATACAGTGAGTTAACTTGCGCTTATGGCGTTTTCGATATTGATTATGTGTGTCATCAATTCGAAAATAATTTCACGTTTTTGAAAAAATGAATTTATATTGTTGTTCGGGCTAGTTTTGAACTAGCTGAACGTTGTTCATTGACCGATCAAACTAGAGCAATTTTCTCTGATAAATAGCAAGTGAGCAATCCATACAATAACTTTATCGAAATCAAACGCATTGAAGCTAGATGTACTATAGATTATTGATATTTTTCACATCATTCATAGTATTATTGGTTCATTTCATTAAAGCTAATTAATTAATAATTGAATCGATTAGTATGATAAGTGCCAGACGTAACGATTTTCATACAAACTGATATATCGAACGCAATGTTCAGGTACGTGGCATCTAAGATATTTTTCGTAGTTATATTGGCAACAGTTTAAGTGAAATTGCCTGCTGAATAAAATCCAGGACTCTTATTATTTATTGAATATCTGATTAGTTATTATTACTGAAATGATTATTAAATTCTATTCTATAAAAGCTGCGCAATAATTTGGACATTTTACTAATGAAATTTCATTTTTCATTTCTGAAAAATTATGTCCATGTATTGCTACAGGTTTCTTGGAACAAAATGGCAGTTGCATGTTGCAGTGCACTTGATCATTTTCAATCATATGAACTTTTCCTCTCACGGACATTGGTTATGGATTATTGTAGATATGTAGTGATTGTGTGTTTAACGCGGCCCTCAACATTTCCAGTCATAAGTACATATTTTATTACATAGTAAACTTCAAAATAATTTATATTGCACTTTTTACTTCGTTTGTTGAGTTACTTTTTGTTGTGAATTTTTTAATCAATAAATTATGTCGTGAACTACTATACCAGTTTAAAATAACATATGAATTTTTATTTCTTCTTATTCTGGTACAAATAACGAAAAATTATATTTCCGCAAACGTTTTCGGTGGACGTTCCACCATCCTCAGGCGAGTTTTCGAAACTAAACTAAATACAATAATTGTCACAATGGTTGCTAAAATCAAAATTCCAGAGAGAATGACATTAAAATCATGGCTAATGAGTGTAAACATGCGACTTTTTGTTGAAAATGTCTTCAGTATTCAATGGTTTTGAAAATTTATATAAAGACGTTTCAACTTGCGTTCTTTGGATGTTCATATTTGAACGCTTCGTTTTGTAAATATACAAATTTTCATAAGCATCCAATTTTCTTGGGTTATTGACCTCTTTTAACAAACGGAAACCTGCAAAACCATGATTGTTTTGCAACATATGATCGGCTGGAGTTGATTTTCCGTATGTTTTTTGATGAAATGGCTTGTAGTGTTCGCCATACCGTTTACAAACTGCTCTACTACACTGTCCAATGTACGGTTGGTTACAACCCGTGCATAGTGCTGCATAAATACCAGATTTATCCAGCTTATCGACTTTGTCTTTTAAATTACACAAATGGGTTTTCAATTTGTAACCCGTGCTGTTTGGCGAAAGAACAATAGAATGATTTCGTAGAATTTTTGTGAGTTTTGTTGTTAGTCCCTCAACGAAAATTCCACCTGAGTAGTAGCAATCGTCATCCTCATCAATGACATTTGTTACAGATTGGCTCAATGATGTTAATTCATTCAATTCTTTCTTTCGTTTATGTTTTTTGAGCAAGTGAATTTTTTTTTTAATTTATAAATTTACACATTTGACGCTCGATGAAAACCAAATACTTTACCATCCTTTGACTTCCAACGTAAGAATCTGTAAAATAGACGTTTTCGCAATGATTTCTTTGAAATAACAACATTTTTATTGATTGAAGAGAAATATAAATTGCATCTAAGAAAACCATTCAATTGATTAAATATTTTTACAAATTTTCATAAGTCTGACATCAATTTTTACCTCGCCCGAGAAATCGCAACAGCAGGTAGGAGTAAGTTATAAATTCGCCACGAAAAGCTTCGACATTGTTTTATTCAACTTTTTTTCAATTAACAGACTATTAGAACCAGAGGGAACTCGAAGTTCAAGTAAAAACATAAGGTGGCAATAGCTAACTGTGAGAATCGGAATTCTGCTCATGTTTATCTAAATCAGAAACATTTACAACCACTAGGCGACTAAAGACGATTGGCACCGAGAATAACACAATACATTCTGAATGAAACTATCCAATGAAAATATTTTTAAAAAAAAATCGTGCTCGTTGACGACTCTGATTGATACCTACCGATCAAACTTGAAGAATTTAGTTTTGTTTAGAGCGATGGCATATTTTTCTTTCTGCTTTGTTTTTTATTTGTATGATAAGTAACGGTCTGGTTTTAAACTAAGTCAATTTAGATTTAAACCAATTGGGGGAGAAATGAGTTTTAATGTATACTCGGTAAGAGGTTTGTAAATTTTAAGTGTTGACGAAAAAAAAACACGCGCAATTTCAATTTTCGTTAATAAAAAATGATGACTGGCAACAGTAAACAAGGTGATGAGTTATCCAGATCTTATTCAATGTTTTCGTGGTTCAGAAAGGAAGCAGGTTTCTAGAAAGAAAATAATTAAATGAGATAGCATTTTGAACGGCTAACGCGTAAATTGGCATCACACAATTTGGGGTTCTATTGACGATGTGGCACATCAAACTTTCTTTCATCTGTAATCATTGTCGAGAACGAAGCAATCATATTGTCATTGTATCATTTGTAATCACCGGCAAGTGTATATGTTCGAGAGTGATAGCTTTTTTGTTATTCGAGAACTCGGACTAATAAATCAAATCACGTGAAATGTGAAAACATCGGCATCAATCGTGCGCTTGCATCATGGTTACAGACTTTAATGCGATAACATTTATGGTAATATTCCACGCGAAACCAAAGCCCATCGCATTTCTTCCTTTTCCTCGTTGCTGTGTACAAATTTTTTTCATGTACCATTCACACTGTTCATAGCTGTTGATTTGTTTGTTTGGTTGATGTTTGCAAAATTGAGCATTGGGCAAGATTTATTGCAAAATTGTGTTTCTTGATTGTATTATATGAAAATGCAAAGCAGTAGCAATATTCGCGCGCGTAGAATAAAAAAAAAAGCTAATCAAATGGATAGCTGGCGGTCAATTGTGCGTGGTCGCACATCAAATATGCTGAACATCAATAACAACAACGACAAAGACCATATGATCGCTGTAGCTCTGGGTTTTTGGGCTATATGCACACATGATAGGTCAGTCATATGGATAAGGTATAGCATCACGATCCACACAATGAGCTAATAAGCGACAATAAAATTCAATGATCGAGTTGTTTTTTGTTTAGAACTACTTAATCCCCCCCCACACACACACACACACACACACACAAAACGTTGAACGAAAAAAATGAATTAATGACACTCGGACGAGTCCGTGTGCTGGTGCACAGAAAAAAAGTAAACAACCAATTAAAAAAAAAGTTCCATCACCAAATTATGCTTTGGTTAGGATATGAAAGAGTAAATGGTATCATAACTGGATAATTGTTGTTTGCGGCATCAGCCAGCACTATATAAATCGAGACGATCGCCCCATTCAGCACATTCAGTCTCTTATCGTAGCACGCTTAAGATATTCTTTTCGAGCTAGTTTAAATCAGCACGCATCAAACAATTTATCACCATGAAATACTTTGTAGCCGTTCTTTTATTGGCCGCTGTCGTAAGTGCAATTTTATTATTTAAGAAGAATAAATTCCAGCTGGTAGTGAAAAATTTCAAACGAATTTCTATCGATTTAATAGGTTTTTGCCGACGCTGAATGGAAAATTCAAACCGCAGAAAATTTAAATGCATACCGCCCAGAGTGTGCCAACTCACTCAGCATACCCGAAGACAAAGTGAATGAATACAAAAAATGGAATTTCCCCAACGACGAGAAGACACAGTGCTATATCAAGTGCATCTTCGGTAAAATGGGACTTTTCAACGAGAAAGATGGCTTCAATGTTGAACATTTGGTGAAACAATTGGGCCAAGGCAAAAACGAAACCATCATCCGACCAGAAGTCGTCAAGTGCGCTGACAAAAACCCACAAAAAACGAACGCCTGCCAATGGGCATACCGTGGTTTTGACTGCTTCAAGAAGGCACATTTGGATTTGGTTCAAACTAGCGTCAAGAAGAACTAAATTCCGACACCAACACCAGACTACTGTGCTTATGATGAACGAATGAACGGACTTGATCACACAATCATCTACGATAAAATTAAAAGCAGAAATCACATTATTGTGACTATTGAAAAATCATTTTTGTTATTTCTTAGAGAGAATCAATAAAAACGCAATTGCAACTGAATAACGATGGCTTTTTTCACTTTAAAGTTTTTTTTTCTCCTTTATTCTGGATAGTTTTTTGTGTGGGACACACAAGTAAGTATTAAACATCTAGTGCTAACTTTTTTGTTTCAGTTTTTTTTTTCCTTACATGCACTGAACTCTCATACGAAGACAGTGTAACAGAGAACATCAAAGACAATCAAAAGAAATCCTTCACATTTTACTCCATATTAATTTGTCGCATGGCCGCTTCGATGTGATCACCTTGCGAAGCATTGTTATCCGTGACTGTTGAATGTTTGAAGCCGTCCAAAAAGTAACACGTTCCCTCGGCATTTGTATATTCTTTTGGTAAGCAACTTGGATCGCGTGGTGTCAACTCAAATTCATAGCCGGGATGTTTAATGAGCCATCTAGAAATGCACGACAAATTGTAAATCAAAATTCAGTACTCATTGAATTAATTTCATCATTCGGCAGGGCCACTGACGTTTTTTGTAACACTTACTCTTTTGTTGTGTTGCTGATGTTGATTTTACGCTCAATGCTGTTCGATTCAAATTTGTTTGCAATGGTCACATTATGTCCAAACAAACAATAACGCGGCATCTTACGGCCGACAACTCCAGCCAAAACGGTGCCAGTGTGTATTCCAATACGCATCTGAAGTCAGATTGAATTGAATTATTGATTGAACTTAAAAAAAAAAGCTCAAAAAGTGGTTCTACGCGATTCTTACCCGAATTGGCTGGCCATCGTGAGTGATGTGCTTGGCGCATGCTTCCATCATACGAAGAGCCATCCAGGCGACTTTATGTGCATCAAATGAGCCAGGACGATGTAGACCGCTCGCAACACAATATGCATCGCCGATTGTTTCCACTTTGTATACATCAAAGTAGCCACAGGCCTCGTCAAAATCTTTGTATAACTCTTCCAACATGCTGATAACCATAAATGGAGTGGCTCGCGAGCAAATGCTCGTAAATCCAACGATGTCGCTGAATAGCATCGTTACATCTGGATAGGTTTTGGCATCAATGGTCGAGCCTAATTTTCCATCCAGAAAAATAATCCAGTTCGTAGAATAAATTTGGTTATGGGTTTCAATTTGGGAACATTTTGATTATTATCAGTGGAAGTGATGTAATTACCAAGCCACAAACTCTCTGCAATTTCCGCTGGGAATATGAGATATAATAGGCTGACATTCTTCTTTCTTTCCTTGGCAACGGCGGCGTTACCCTCTTCAATGGAATTCTTAAGCTTATCCATTCGACGCCGAAGACCATCTTGTGCTTTTGTTTGTTCACCGACTAAAATCACCTCTCTGGTAGCGTCGTGCAATGGAATGTCAGAGATGAAAAGATTGTTGCATGTCAATCCATCGAGTCCGTCAATGAATGGCGATCCAATGAAAAGTATGGAATTTGATTCTGGGCAAAATACCATTCGACCTTTGACTTCAAGTCCCTAATTTCAATGAAACAAAAGAACAATTTTATGATTTTATTTTTAATATTCGTGTAAAATCCCAGTGTATTCGAGTGGAGTATGTACCTCGGCTGCGTATTTAACGCCTGGAAGTGGTTTAAGCGAAAGAACAAATGGTGTATTGGATCGACGAATGATGTCACGGAATTTGATGGTTAAATTAGTTGGCCGTTTAAATATGACATAGGTCGTGATGAGTCTGCCATGCGTTGGCAATGAACTTTTGAACAATTTGCTAAATCCTTTTCCCATTTGAACGATTTCCAAGTCTTCGTTCATGATGAAATGCCAGGGAAAGGCTTTGCAAAATGTTGCCGGGCTCATTTTTAAATCAGTTGCCGTTAGACCAGAAATCGGAACGCTGACATCTTCTTCCACTTTTGTGATGGTTTGCTTATCTTTATCTTGCTCTGGCAAAGTGAACAAGTAGCGATAGCACTTGGTATCACCTTCAATCGGTTCGATAACAATGCTCGCATCGATGTCGTACAGAATGCGAGTCAGAGCTTTCAATGAGCCCAATAACAACCATGCAATGACTGGACGCTCTGACGTGAAAATCAATTCACCCTCATCGGCACAAATGAAATCGGTGTCAGTTTGACCATCTTCCTGTAATTTCAAAACATCGTGCACTCCCTCTAATGCACCCAAAAACTCTTGCAAATCAGCACCAAGACTGCGGAATGCACGTTCCACAATACCAGAACAGCAGGTGGCAATCAATTCTTCGCCAAGCAGCACAAGTATTTCACTTGCAGATGATTCTAGATAAACGTAATGAATATGTTTTCTTTATTGTTTTTGGCAAACGAAATGGAAAAAAAACACATTCAAAGTAGCAGCGTTAAACATGGCCTTTGTTGAGCTTACCATCCATTTTCAGTAGAATATCCTGGATATCTGCTAAATAGTCGTAATTGGGTTGATTCACACCGTCGATTTTCCTTTGGGAATAATCAATGGATTTTCGTTTAAAAAATGAATCGAATGTCAACTGAAACTGTATTGAACTATATTAATATAATTACAATTGGCTTAGGCCTGGCCATTTTCCTTGGTACTTTGATATCAATGATGTTACAGCTGTATTGACATCTTCATTCTAACAAAAGAAGAAGAAAGAAAAATGCAAAATCAGTGTGTTTGTGACGAAATTTTGTGTCTCTGTGTGTGAAACACTTGATTTTACCATTGGAGAGGTCAACAATTGTATGGCTGCTTGCAAATGAGTTAGAGTTAGTGCATCGGGAATTTCAGCAAAATCATCTTCGATACCCCAGTTGGAATTCTGTTCAACGACCACCGATGATTGTCTTCGAAGCGGATTCGAAATTGAACCTCGTGCAAATGGGCAAGTCATCCTTTATGCGTATTTAAATTCTTCTCGATTTTAAGTTTTTTCACTAGCGGAAAAAAAGGAAAAATGAAGAAAAAGGTTCACAATCAATAATACCACTTTGATACACGTCGTTTGATTCGTTGTTATTCAATGCGAAAAACTTGTATTTGCTACACACAATGACAGCACATAATAATCATAAAACGAATAATAGTTCATTAATCGATTTTCGTCATAATTTTCTATTGATTTTCCATGCAAATAAACCACTCGAACGTATTTCACTTCATTCGATTCATTCAATCGGTTGAATAAAAGCTCGAAATTTCATTAAGCTACTTGAAAATGTCGGCCAACACATTTTTTTTTCAATTTGAAAAAACACACACAATTTCAAGCATTTTATTCCAAACTTTAATTAAATTCAGATTTCTATACAAAGTACTTACGCTCAGATCATAAATAGTTTTGCATATAATTTTACTGTCATCACTTTAGCAAATGTAATTTTTCTTGTCTTTCTTTCTTTTTCTTGTTTGTCCAGTGAAAAACTCGCTCTCTCGCAATATTACTGTGTGTGTTTAAATGGATTCGTGCTTCTGTCTCATTTTCGCTCTCTTACAACGACGTACAGTTTTAAAATGGTCATGCGTACTGATGTTGTTTACAGTGAGAAAAAAAAACAACCCCAAACCAGTCAACATCATATATCATCCATCCTCTTACATCAACATTCTCCAAATTGTCTATACACAACCATCAACGCATAGTCCACAACAACACGCAATTCATTTGAACAACAACAACAACAACAATAACAGGGACAAAAAATAAATGAGCATTTGAAACATTTTTCGATCAATTGAAGCAATCAAAAGATGATTTGTCCTAGTTTCACTTTATAATCGAATTTTCCGCCAATTTCGTTTGGGTCATGCACGGATTGAATGTAATAAAAATGGCATTTATGGAATTAAATTGAATCTATCATAGTATCTGACTTATATATGGCTTTTTGTCTTAAAAACACCACGATAACAATAAAATTATCTATGCCATTTTCAATGGGACTTCTCTTAGTTTTCGATGGAGACAGTTTAATTTTCCATTCAAAACGGCTAACGAGTTTCAATTGCAAATGACTAAAACAAAGCCAGGAACAAAACAACGAATAAATTCATAACGTAATTGTTTATGCATAATTTAGTAAGCTCGTAAAATGTTGGTGTTTTTGTCTCTCATTGACGAAAAGCGGAAAATCTATTACTGTTGGTGGTCGACGGCGTCAATTTTGATATTCAAGCTAAACGCCAACGCAACCAAACTGTGGTAAGCATTGGGCATGGTAGATAATTTTAAATCAAAACATGTGACAAACAAAGTCAGTAACGAATTTCAGACAACTTTTCGAAGGAAGCAAATCATCAGTGCATCAATTCAAGTAATTTCACACGAATAAACAAACTAGTCACTGTACAAAAGAAAATCGTTGGTATGAAGAGTACAAGTGCTCGAAAACCGTCTCTTTTTTTCAGATATGGTCACAAATCTATTCCAGTTTCATATGGACTTGACATTATGTCTTTTCTCTTCAATTTTATCCATCGTTTTCTTTCGGCTATGATTCAATTCGAATGGCTCGGCGGAGAGAGTAGAGCGAAACGTTTCATAGTATATTCATATATCCTATCGGCTCTTGTATCTTGTAGTTGGCTGATGGTCAATTTTGTTTTAATAATGTATTAATATTTACGTTTTTATCATATCTATGTATAGACACGGAGCATGTACGGTGTATTTGTTGTGTGATCAATTGTGGCTTGTGTCAAAACGTTTGTTTGCTCCTTTTTTTTCTCGATCCAAGCTGTTGAAATAGTTGAAACACATTGGCGATTCCATTGGCGAAATAGATGTTTCGATTTTCGTGCGTTTTTGTTGTCTATCGGTGGGTGAACATATCATTTCATTCATCTAGAACGTTAATTTTTTCATCATGTTTTCACATGGACATTTACATTATCATACATTTATCAGGCCATTAAATGCACAAATGCACTGCTAAACATGGTAACCGACATTTTCCGACAGCAAATATTATCGATTTACAATGCATTTTAGAATTTATACAAAGAATAACATAACAACAACATGCCTTGCTGCATGATTCTGTTCCATAACATTGATGTCAATCATACTCATTGTAACTAGTTAAAATGAAAGGCAAACAGTGGTGAAATATAGTTTGGTGCGAACGTTTAAAGTGGCTGCCGGTTCGGACAGTAAAATTGGAGTATTAGCTCATTGAAATATGAAGTGTGGAAGTCCAAAGTTTCATCATGACATTTCCTTGCAAGCATTCTGAAACTTTCGTTTCTAATATGAACATTTCAGTTTCCGTTTAGGGATGAATAGTTAATTTTCTAGAGATAAACAATCATTTTTCCATATGAATATGTGTCTTATGTCTAATAACAATTGATTATTCATTAATGTATGGTGTTTATAGCATTTAAATGTGTAATATAGCAAATATGCAGTAAAATTCGATAACATTTTGATAACAGCAATTACTCTGTTATGTTATTTGGTGCGCTTGCTTTTCTTACACTCCATTATTTATAACAAAAGACATTTTAGGTGCTGCTGTGTGTTGCCAACGCGAAAAAAGTATAACAAATCGATCTAAGACACTAAATTATAAATTGTTTTCGATTTAACCTTGTGTTAAACACGTTAGTATCAATTTTCTACCAATTTTTAATGGACACAAGAGTGGTGGCAGTTTAATTTTGCCATTTACGACTTTTAAGCGGCGTAATAGCCTTTTATTTTCGATTCCTTGGTGTAACCTTAATGTGAGTGATTTTGGGTCGTTAATTATTAACATGAGGGTAATTAAAATGCTATTTCGGAAAAACGTTCAAATCGTGACCTATCCTTTGGAATATTTTCACATTGAAGTGCAATTAAATTTTTATTCGACACAATTTTTCTATATGACAAAATGACCGTTATTAAAATGCAGTTTAACAATTTCGGCAAACAATCTATTTTTCGCGATGGATAATAAGCCTATGAGCTCATGCTTGATTTGTTTGTGAATTTATAACGATGTAAAATGCTATCTACAACATGATGAATATACATTGAACATACTCAAATGGAAAAAAAAATTATTTTCACATTTCTAGCGGAAACGATGATAACCCAAAATCAGCTGTATCATTGTAAGTGGTCGTATGTGAAGAAAGAGATATAAAAAAAACAGTCACAATAACAGCAATTGCGTTGTATTACTTACAGTTGCAACAAATACAAATGTAAATAAACGAGTACTGGCAATGCGAGTGTGACCGATGAACGGGAGACAGTAAACAAACGTGATTGAGCACATCACAGTGTTGGAGATGCTGGGTAATTATAAACACCTATGTATACACTATAAGGTAGTATATTCAAATTGCAAGCTCATCTGGACGAAGACAAAAAGGGAGCGTAAAAGCAAGTATTGGTTCGGCTTGTCCGCAGTCTCATTCAATATATTTACATTGATATCCATGAACTGATTCGAATGTGTATGTGAGAGATTCAACACATTTTTGGAAACCGATTCTATTTTGAATACACGTTTCACATAGTGTTTGGTTTGCGTCGTACCAAAGGTATGTGTAATGTGTATCCATGCTGTTGGTGTATTTGCAAAAGTGCTGAGTAAACACGATAGATACGTGTGCGAATGCCGAGTTTGAGTGTGTGTGTTTGAACGCATCGCGAGTTCAGTTAATCGGTAGCTGGCTGCTTGGCGCTCGTTCATGGAACGAACGAAACAATAATAAAGAGATGCGAGTCTTTATCACACAATGCAGCAGTTGCGCGCATCTCAAAATGAGTTTCTGCAGTATCCGTAGCCAATTGTACTGCAATTTGTAGCGAATCACACTCGAAACAAATGCGAAAAACATTTGCAGCCGTAATATTGCAATACCAAGTTAAAAATTCAAGTGTTGAACCATTTTTTTTTTTTCAAAACAAATAGTCATTCCACATATAACGCTTTTGCACATTGTTTAAAATTTCAGATACAAATTTTTTTTTTACAAAACAATTCCGAAAAAAGTGGATCCAATCAATACGCAATATGACGACCAACGAAGAGCTCATCAATCTCGTAAATATTTCAATTGAAAAAAAGAAGAAAAGCTTATTTTTCTCAATGTTTGAATGGGTTTTTGTTCTTTTGTTGTTCAGATGAAAATTGCTGGACCAAAAATGGTCCCATTTTTTAAGGCAGTTTGTGTGTACTTCGTGCTGAATGCCCATAATCATAACGGCGAATGCTGGACAACAATACTCAAATGTGCTCCAATCGTTGGCCTAATGCTATTCATTGTGTTACATGGAATAAATACCAACAGCAAGTATGGCCTTCGATCATGCCTATTTTTCTCAGAATAATTGTTTTTTTTTGTGCTGTGCAATTCATTCAAGGTTTTCATATGAGCACAAGATATTGACCGCTTTGATTTTCTCCTGTTTGGGTGATGCTCTTCTCAATCACAACTACTTCGTGTATGGTATGTGTGCATTTGCAGTGGCACAGCTGTTTTACATAATGGCATTTGGATTCCAGCCGCTTAAACTTTGGATTGGCTGTGTACTGTACTCGGCTGGAGTAGCAAGTATGATTTAAAACCAATTACCACTTGTTTCGTTTGAAATTCAATTTCTTTCCGTTTCCACTTCAGCTATTTTTGTACTGTGGCGATACTTGGATCCCATCATATTGATTGGTCTTCCGTTATACACAATTTTATTGGTCACAATGTGCTGGCGCTCAATAGCCCTTCTTTTCACTGCCAAAGTATACATTACCTTTGCTACACACATTCGATTCATTTATGCAAACAAAAACATTAAATTCCTTTCGATTTTTCATAGAATTCGGGAAATTTCTTGAGGATCATTTGTGCAATATCCAGTGCACTATTCGTTATATCAGACACAATGATTGCCATTGACAAATTCTATTCGCCCATAAGTAACAGCTCGGTATGTAAACATGTTTATTTTGTTTAAATTCAAATTGAGTACGCATTTGCGAATATGAGCGATTTGAATAATTTGTATCAATTTAAGGTGTGGATTATGTCAACGTATTATGCGGCTCAATTTGGAATTACGCTGAGCATTGTGGATGCGGATAAATTGAAACAAAATTGGACAAAGAAAAGAACGCAATAAGTATGCGCGCTTCACACAATTTTTGCTGCCGAGATAAGCACACATTTTATCACAACAATGTAGTTTTTCCCTTTTGTCTTTCACCGTGAAAGAATGTACGATATAATTGAGATGATTTATTTTCTGCACTCTCGTATGTGACGAATGCACACAAAACGAATGTAAATATTGTACAAAATTAGGAAAAGAATATGCATGGATTCCGGTTTTAAAGTTAATTTTAAATAAATAAAATTCTAATAATAATACGAAATGAAATGAGTGTCTTTGTTTTGAATCTATATCTATATCGCTTTGTTCGTGTAAACCGCTGCTGAAATTACCAGCAAACTCACCGAACCGCAACCATTGAACGCATCCATTCCAATCGACATTGAATGAACGATATGACATTTGTGCGCATGCATGCTGCCGACCGAACGAAATAAAACCTTCACCGAATAATCGCTCTAATGTTCTCTCATTTGGTTGCGGTGCGCCCGTCAAATAGTTTTGCAAGAGTTAATCGCAACAGCATAAAAGGAGTCTTCACTTCTTGCTTGAACAAATATCCAAGAAGAATTTCAATTAGATTTGTTTTTTTTTTAATTTTAATTTATTCACTTTTATTCATTTAATTCGTAACTTAATTATACACCGAAATGGCTAAATCGAATGCTGAAGAAGTTGATGTAAGTAGAAACTGAGGAAAAAAAATCGTATAGAAATTGTGCATGTGTTTCGATTGGATTTGTTTCGAAAAATGTTGAAGAACGGTACGTGGACCTAGCATCGAAATTAAATACCGAGAGATATAGAGGCCGATAAATTTGCTTTGAAATGAAAGCGATGAAATAAATTGTTAACATATGTGTAGCGGTGATTTTAATTTCCACATCTGTGTATGTGTGTGTGTGAGAAAAATTTTCTTTTGATTTTTCTATCTGAAGTTGTGCTAAATTCAAGCAATAGGTTTTCTATAACATTTTTTTCTTCTCTTGTCGCCATTTTGGTTGAGGTTATTTCTGATTGCAATTTGTCTCTTTGGCTGTATTTGCATTGCTGAAATTCGTCTGGAATTTTTGTCAGAATTTGTGACAAATGAATGATTCCAATCCAATGAATTAGTGGATAAAATATAGGAAAATTCGTATGGCACTCAATACACTCAATTATTACGGTCTATGCAAATATGTGTTGATTCGCTGAATAAACGAAAGTGGGTGTGATGAAAGTGTTTTTGCTCGTCCAGCTAAGTTGAGCTGAACTGAGCTGAATTGGCTTGCTTAGCTTTGCCACTTTAACGTAATCGCATGAATCTTTTATTGCAATCAACTTTAACTTCTATTCGCCAACAAGAAAATATTCGCAACAATGAAAATCGTATATCGAATAATAATAATAACAACAACAACAACAAATACTGCCCGATACAGTTAATCGGTGTACATGTCTCTTCATTCTCCTATCAATTTGTACACAAGCAAACAATGCGGTAATTAGGTATGCGACAAAAGATCATACGTGAAAAATTAGTGCAATGCATCAGCTCCATAATTAAATTACTTCGAGTATTTGGTTTCGACTGAAATTTATCCACATCGACAGAATATATGTTCCCACTGAAGCGATATTGTGAATGTTTATGATAATATCTAACAACAGCAACAACAAAAAAAACAATTCTATGCAATTTTTCTTCCAGAAAACTGAAAACAATGAAGCGATCGTAAAGAAGGCAGCTTCGGAGAATGCAACAGAGGCCGGCAAAGATGCACCGGTTGAAAGTTTGATTAAGCATCCGTTGCAAAATTCCTGGACACTTTGGTACTATGATCACGAGAAGGGTAAAACATGGGAGGCATGCCAGCATCAGATCACCACATTTGATACGGTCGAAGATTTTTGGAGCCTCTACAATCACATCAAACCACCGTCAGAGATTAAGAATGGCAACGATTATTCGCTGTTCAAGAACAACATTCGTCCAATGTGGGAAGATGAACAGAACAAAAACGGTGGCCGATGGATCATCAACTTGCAAAAGTTCTTCCGGCATGTTGGTGAGCTGGACAAACTATGGCTCGAGGTGATTCTGTGTTTGATTGGCGAAGCTTTCGATTTTTCCGAAGACATTTGCGGTGCTGTGGTCAATGTTCGTCTGAATCGCCACAAAATCGGTAAATAAACAATAAATATATTTGTGTTTCAGTCATTTGTTCCATTCGCCAATGTCAAAATGCTTATTTTGTGTGTGTGTGTTCTTTTGTTTCTTCTTTTCTCTCAAAACAGCCATTTGGACGTCAAACAACGACGAACAAAGAATCCTCAGCATCGGCCGAAAATTGAAAGAAAGTCTCAATTTACCACAGGAATTGCAAATTCAATATGAACTACACAAAGAAACGGCATTCAAACACGGTGGCAAGGCCCCAGCATACACGTTGTAGTTTTCTTATTCACTTTCCTTCAAAGATTTTTTTTTCTTTAACTCTTCTTTTTTTTAAATTCTCTATTCTAATAAGCGAAATCTTTCATTTTCAATCATTTTTTTTTCTCCTAGAAATAGAGGATTTATTTACTATATGCGAGATAAAAAAAACAATTCTAACATAAAAAAAAACTATTATTATTATTAGGGAACTAATCATTTCTCGTTGAATCAATTGTATATTCAAATTGAATTGTTTAAGTTCGCTATTAATTGTAAGCTGATAACTTAAGGAGGTTCGGAATGTGCGAAAAACAATTAAAAGGAAAATTAAATAGAACATTTTCAAAGAAATAAAAAACCAAACCGGCGAGCCGATTTGCATTTCAATTTTTATTCCTGTTTCTTATTCTGTGTCTCTCTGTGTTCATTTTTATCTTTTGTGTGTTACCATATCCAACAAACATGCGCTGTATCGTTGATAGTGAGAGTTTACACGTCAACGTCAGGCACAACTGGTAACCTAAAAAAAAAAGTTTTTGACACAAAATGTCAACACATCGACGAAATTCATTGAAACGTACGTGGAGTTTGTGGTCGTGTAATACGTATTGATTGAACCGGGTGAATGGTTTTTTTTTTCTTTTCTATTGATACTCATTTCCCAAGCACTATGTCGTCATTTAGCAATAAAAATAAAAAGAAAACGCCACAATCGTCGAATAATAATAAATCGAATGCATCGTCGAATGCATGGCATACCAAAGAAAACAAACCGCAAATTTCACTGACAAGAGAATCCAAGAATACGGCAAACAAGCAAAATGTTGCCAAAGCAAAATTCAAAGCGGCTCAACAGGAACATTTGCAAGCAGCTAAAAAGCATATCCAAAATTACGAGTCGAGTTCCGATGAAGAGGATCTGGAAAGTGATGCACTACTCGAATCGGTGTTCAAAGGATACGATGGTGATCGAAGTCAATTGCGAAAGACACAAGAATTTCTTGAGCATGTTTTTCAATCGGGAGCGGCGACCTGCTTGATTTGCATCGCAACAGTTAAACGAACGGATTATGTAAATACGCACCGATGAATTGCTCTTCACTGTAAAATTTCTTTCTCAATTGATTAATCCTGTGCAACATTTAATTTTTAGATATGGTCATGTGACAATTGCTACAGTTTCTTCCATTTGAATTGTCTACAACGATGGGCTAAAGACAGCATATCACAACAGAAAATGCATCAGGAAAATGATGTCGCTGGCTATTACAATAACCAAGGCGAGTATATTCAAAAGCAAATCAAAGCCATCAAATGGTGTTGTCCAAAATGTCGTGCCGATTATCCACCGACTGAAGTAAGTGTTATCGTACATTTAGATCACTCAACGAATAAAAACTCAACACAACATGAATGGCTCTTTGTTAGATTCCACAAAACTACGTTTGCTTCTGTAAAAAAGAATTGAATCCGGTGAATCATCTGTGGCTGGTGCCACATTCATGTGGCGAAGTGTGTGGAAGCCCACTGAAATCGGCATGTTCACATCGATGTATGCTACTTTGTCATCCGGGACCGTGTCCACCGTGCTCGCAGATCATAAGCACATCGTGTGAATGTAAGAAATCCAATTTACGGACGATTCGATGCTCGCAAAATTCATGGAAATGCGGAAATAAGGTAAAAATGAATTGATCTAAAATCAAATTGACACATTTGTTTCATCATACGATTTGAATGTTTTAGTGCTCAAAAATTCTCGTTTGTGGCATACATAAGTGCGATCAAATATGTCACGAAGTGTGTCCACCGTGCACAAAGAAAAGTTCACAAAAGTGTATATGCGGCAATAAAACGCAGGAACGCGATTGCACCAGTCTGATTTGGTCGTGTGAGAAAACATGCAACAAATCGTTTGATTGCGGCCGACATCGGTGCAAAGTGAAATGTCACAGCGGCGATTGTGGTGAATGCCCGAATGGCTTGCTCAGATCTTGTCCCTGTGGAAAAGAGGTGAACACATTGTACATTTACTTACGCAACAGCATTGCATAATAGAACAAAACAGGCAATAATTGCACATGCTTCTTTTCTATAGACAACCCAAGCACCGTGTAGCATAGAAATTGAACCTTGTGGCAATACCTGCCAGAAGACGCTAAAGTGTGGTAATCATATATGTGCTGAACGATGCCATCGCGGCGAATGTGGCCAATGTTTGGAAATCATTGAAAAGAAGTGTCGTTGTGGCCTCTATTCAAAGGAGGTACCCTGCAGCAAAGTCAATTTGTGCGAAGCAAAATGCAAACGCATGCGTGACTGCAATAAACATGCATGCAATCGGAAAGTATGTGTGTTTTTAGCTATAAATCGATTAGTGTAAGTGGGAATAATTTGATTTCGATCATCGTTCTTTCCAGTGTTGTGATGGGGATTGTCCGCCATGTGATAAAATATGCGGCAAAGTATTATCTTGTGGAAAGCACAAGTGTACATCGGTTTGTCATAACGGCCAATGCTATCCGTGTGGCTTGACAGCAACTGTTAAATGCCGGTAAACTTGATAGATTTTATTGATTTCAATGAAAAGTTCTATGAACCTTGTCGTATAATTGGAACAATCAATTTATTACAGATGCGGAAATACGACGATCGAAGTTCCATGCGGTCGCGAGAAGAAAACCAAACCACCAAAATGCAATTTACCATGTAAAATTCCATCGAAATGTCATCATTTCAACGCACACAATTGCCACATGAACGAATGCCCTCCGTGTACTGAACAGTGTCTGTTGACAAATGATGTAACCAATTGTGAGCATCCATGTCGGGCCAAATGCCATGATGCAGTTAAAGTTCAGATTATCGATAAGAATTTTAAACCAGCTGGCCCTTGGGATATTCAACCGGAAAAGTATGAGATTCGAAAATTGCCGCATCCAAAGTGTGAAGTCAAAGTACCGGTTGAATGTATCGGTGGTCATGAATTGGCATTATGGCCTTGCTGGAATTCGAAGCCAGCATCATGCGGCCGCATTTGTGGTCGAGCATTGAAATGTGGCAATCATGTGTGCGAACAAATGTGCCACGCGGTGGACGATAAATCGTCAACCAAGGTAAGGCATACAGATTTTTCCTCTCGAAACATTGTCTTTAGTAAAAGAAAAATAGTGATGAAGAAACCGTTCGACTGACGAATTTGTACCCATATTCTCTATTCCAGCAAGAAAAGTCTTGCGCTGAATGTTTGGAAGGCTGTAAAATACCGAAACCACCAGGATGTGTTCATGCATGCGAGAAAAGGTGTCATCCAAAGCCGTGCAACCAATGTAATATAGTCACAAAAACCGCCTGTCATTGTGGACTGAATCAAGTATACTACAAATGCCACGAATTCTATGGCGAAAATCAAGATGATGACGAGATCAAGGAAAATCGCGAGAAGCGACTGAGCTGTGGAAATCGATGCATCAAAAATGTGAGCATTTCTTTGGGGATTATCTTTTTGTTCCATAGAATCATATCAAACCAAATTAAATACCTTACATTAATGACATCATTTTCTTTTGAAAACAAACAAATTAGTTCTCATGCGGACATCGTTGTACGAATGTGTGCCATTCGGGCCGTTGTCAAAACGAAGAATCATGCCGAAAGAAGCTCAAAGTGTATTGTGATTGCAAAAATCGAAAAATCGAAACCACTTGCGACAAAATCCGTTCTGGTTTCGCATTGAGCTGCGATGAAACCTGCACAAGTCGACAGGAAGAATTGAAACGAGCTGCAGAGCAGCAAGAGCGCTCTCGTCGTGAGCAGGAAGAAGAGAAGAATCGTTTGGAGCTCGAAGAGTTTGAGAAGAAATTCGGCAAAAAGAAGTACAAGGAGAGAAAAACACAAGTCATCGAAGATAAAAACAATTCATATCTTTTCAAATGGGCTGGACTTGCCATTGCCGTAGCAGTTCTTGCAGGATTTATTTACTTCCTCATTTCGCAATAGAATTATACGTACACATAATAATTAGAAAAAGTAATATTTATAAAGCAGCGAAAATGTTTACACAAAAGATTGCAACGTTTTAATTGTTTTTTTTAGAAAGTTTCGTATTTTTCCATAATTTTTCGGTATTTTCATCGTAATCGAAATGGAACGAAGTAAACACCATATACGCAATAAATGTAATTAAAGACAATACTGTTAAATATTCAGCGCGGTTCCTGAAATTGTGGTAAATGTATTGTGAGTGAGAGATGATTTAAATGAAAAACATTTATTGAATTTCTTACTCGAATGGTGTTCCGCATACGGTATACCAAATACTTCCATCGGATGGGACCGTTGCGTTGGGTAAACAATGGAAATCATAGTATTTCTCATCATAGTTATCCAAGCACAGATACTTTTGCCGGTGCAAAGTCTGATAAATATGCACAATACGTAGAAAACAATGAAAATTGTGATATTGATATTGACATGAAATAAAATCAAAGAAAAAAAGAAAGAAAACCTTTAGTATTGTATGAACTGGTTCCGTTTCATTGCAGTTGCCGATCGGTTGGTGTAGACCAATGGAAATGGCATCCTCCGGATTGAAAAATATCACCATGACCAAAAATACCAAGTAATGCACCAACAAATGACCAAACAGTATTTTCGATACGAAATTCATTTTGGCCGGCTTTTCATACCGATGGCTTTTTCTATCAAATTTCCATACAATTGCCGTGAATGCCATCAAAATGCTAACGCCAGTCACTTCCGATGGCACCCCATAAAAGTCGTGAAGCGGATGATAAAACGGAAGGAATAATAAGCAACCACCTGGCATCCCCAATAATGATGCCGCAATCAATGCATTTATTTCCGATTTTCTACAAAGAAAAACATCGCTTTAAATCACATCGACTACAAAAACGAACAAACGATCGAAAGATTGAAGGCTTACATTGAACCAGCTTGCCATTTGTCCAAGTCTTTGCTTTTATCAATCCATCGACGGACTGAATGAAACCAAAATTGGAAACTCGTAGAGAAACATAAATGAAAGTAGTATGAATTCCATGGCACCCAGTAATGACGATCATCTATTTTGAAGCAAAAATAAAATTTACAACGAAAATAAAATCAATTGATTGAGAGGCACGTACAAATATTTGGATCGGTATCGTGCCAAATCCAGTGCACGTATTTTACGCTAGTTATATCATACGGAATATCAACCAGCACGGTCATCAGCCCAACAGCCATATATTCAACGAGTTGAGACTTTAATTTCATCTTTGAACTAGCCCATGATGCATGATAGTAGAACACTGGATCTATTAAAATCGTTTAAATTTTGTATTATACGTAGTTTGATTATGATTCGGTGGATTTTTCGCATTTTACTCACAAAGAACCGCTATGTAGAGCGCCATTCGACGATCAAAAAGTGTGATCATGCCCTGAGCATGCCAGAAATTTGCTATGAACGGCGCAAAATAAGCGATAAGTTCAACGACAAATCCATGAAACATGGACGCAAAAAATAGCCACGGCCATCGACCTCCCGTTGTAAATGCTGTAGATAGAAAGATTACGATAATAGGTTGGATACTCGAATCAAGTCAAATGTTTGTTGCAATATTGTCTCCCAATTGGTTATGGCCAACAAACCATGTACAAGCATTAGGCCGGCTCCAATCAAGAAGTCAAGTTCACAGATGGCATAGGTTGGATGCGCATTCCAGTAATCGTACGGATCCATATAGCCAATAAGCCAATTGCCGAGCTAAAATTTTAACTGAATTTCAAGGACACACATTTCAACTCAAAAATTGTGTGAAGTCAACTTACGCCTGTGTAGTTCATTTCAGAACGCTCTTCACCAAACCCAGTTATATTGTATTCCATATTTGTATCGAACAATACGTTCCTACCGAAATTCCCTTTAGATCAATCGCCAGCTGTAAAAATGAACCCGAATCTAAAATCGTTTGACATGACATGCTCAACGAAAATTCTCTCTTTATAGCTTTCAGTTAACTCTTATCGCTTTAATCAAATCGCGTATATATTGGCATTCTGATAATTTTTGATAATTTGCTGTTGATAGCTTGCGAAAATACGGGCTACTCACGATTTTTCAATTGTACTTTTGGTCACAGTAAAATATGAGAATAAAATGCAGATTTTCAATTTTTTTTCAATACTTTTATTACGCGTACAGAAATGATAGAACATAGATAAGATCAGCATTGTGTTTGGCAGTAAATCTTGTTTCTGAACATTTTTTGTAGCCTAATTTATGTTTCTATGGAATGTTTAGTGTTGGTTTTGACGTTTTCAGACGATAACCGAATGCGCTAAATACGAACTAGATGTAGTTGGTAGGTTTCGTCTGTAAACTATCGTGGTTATTTCAAGTGCGTGGGTAGATGACAGTGCCCTATGCAATTATTAGGGATGAATAAATGTAATTTCACTGTAAATAGCGTCCGCACATATTAGCTTAAATTGATTTGTCGCCCACTGACAGTCAAGGTAAAGCCAATAATTCTAAAATACAAACTATAGCATAAACATGACCGTCACATTCCAATCGAGATTTTCCGTTGACATTTGTATAAATGAATGAAGATGGTCTCGCTGCCAGCTTGTAGTAAATTGCCATCGTATGTTTACGATTTATGAATGAAATTATGACAGTTCTCAAATGAGGTTTTTGTCTTTTACCATTCGAGGTTATCGCCTGCGTGCGGGTAAGGTGGCGGTGTTCCGAGCTTCCAATCAGTGCCTTATACAATTATTAGGGATGAGTAAATGTGAATGCACCGTAGAAAAACGTCCGCACATATTAGCTTAGTTTGATGTGTCGCCACCCGACAATCAAGGTAAAGCAAATAATTCTAAATCAATATCATTAGAAATAAGAGCACCGCCACACCGACTTACGCGCACGCGATAGCCTTTTGCAAAATTTTCCAATTTTCTGAAAAAAAAAATTTTCGTCTTTTTTTGTGGTTTTCTATCAGTATTTGAAATCCGCTGTTGAAAATACGTTTAATTTTGATTTAAATATTTTTTTAAATATTTAAATACACATCGATCGACAGCAAGCATCAAATCTGTGGAAAAATCAAAAGAAAATCATTTCTTTAGATATTATTCCGAGTGAAAATTGAAAATTAACGGAAACGCAAAGTTTTTGTTTATATTTTGAATCGAACATATGGGTGCGCATGTGTTGTGTATACACATGTGTGATATATTCAACGTCACTTTTATACCAGCTGCTTGCTATACGTATAGCATGAGCAGCTGCTTCTGCGTGTTAAATTTTGCCACGCCAAACTTATACCAATACACCATTCATTTGTAAGAAATGTTTTTTTTCTTCATTTTTTAATTGAAAAATATACCTACTTACTACATTTAACATTTACACGAGTACGACATCAAAAGACATACTCAAAAGAGCTATTGAGGCTCAGTTGAACGTAATCTGATTTTCTGTGTGATAAAAGTATTTAAGTAGAGCGTAGATTTCATTCTAAACCGAGGCTCTGAAGACAAGATCTGTAAAATAAGCAGAGAAATTTCAATTTTAGTAAAAATATTAAACTGCGTTCAGATTTCATTAGTTTTACATGTCACATATTTGTGTAATGTGCCCGGTATTGTTCTAATTCATATAAATCTCTATGTCCATTTTGTATACCAAACAAGCGCATACACACAAATACATTTACAAACAATTTTTGCAACACATCTAATCGCATCGAATGTGTTTCAAGTCTTGGAAGAACAAAGTTTGGAATAACTTTCATTAAAGACTAAAATGATTTTGAATTTGAAAAAAGGTAATTTTAAAGGGAAAAAAATACTCACTCGAGCTGTTTGATGGAAATACTAGAATATTTCTATTCTAGGAGCCAAAACCGAATTATCGTCCGAACTTGACGAATGTGCAGCTGCGACTAAGGCATATGTGCACATATTCCCCGTGTATTACTTTCTCCCTTTTGTGATTTCGTATGGGCGCAAGCGTATACTGTATCGATCGAATATGAACACCACTTTTTTTTTTATAACAAAGAAGTTTATTGTTTGTTCGGAACATTTGAACAATATACACTATGCACTGCTTTTTATTGATTAACTACATTGGGCTGAATTAGATTAATAAAAATCATTCATCTTCTAACTAAGACTGCACTGAGAAAAAAAATTGCGGTTCATATATCTTATCTTGAAAATAAAGTTCATTTCCAGTCATTTTTTTTTGTTAACATGATTAATGAATCTTTGATGATAATCCAATGCAAAATAAAACATGAAAACCAAAAATATGTGTTTTCATAAGGAATATTTTTTTCTGGCTGTTCGAAAAACATGATTTATTTTATACCGATTGAGTTATAATTGAAGGATCCGTCTCGAACTGATCTACGAATCCAATAGAAATTTTGTTCGTATGAAGAAAAAAATTGAAAGAAATGCAATGTTTCTTATTCGCAAATACCAACGGTTTATTCATTGAAAAAATGAGTGAGAAATTCAAAGCATTCTTGGTAAAAATCACATAGTTAAACTCTCAATTTGTATGATTATTAGTATTTTCAATTGCTTTCAAGTAAAGTTCAATTGATCTGAGTGTTAAATTCATTCGAAAAAAAAATCGTCTTTCAGAGACCTGCTGAAACTCGTTAAGACATACGGTGCATATGGAATGAGCTACGGGCCAATTTGGAATTTCGGAAATTTGCCACAGAGAAGAAATCATGCGAACGTGAGTAAGCGTTCGGGGCACAAGTTAATGTGTATTTCTCAGCAGATGTATGCAGAAAATCCGTTGAAACCATAATCAATGCCACTTATCTTGTTGCGATCAAAACATTTGATAAATGGCCGTTTCTCGTTCATGGCAATCTCAATCGAACATAGAATTATTGTAACACACTTTGTTAAAATTCCTACTCTACAGTTAAGTAATGCTCACAGAGCATTCAAATCATACATTTTACGGCTCCAGAAAAGTCAAAAGCCAAAAATGGAGAAAAACAGTCAAATTAATTTGATTTTAGCGCCAATTCACTCGTTTCACTCATGTCAGTTTCTGTGAGTTTTGACAGTCGAGTCGAATGTTTTCGATAAACATCGCACTGCTCATGCACAAACTGACGCATACACGCGGACACAGAAAACGACTTGTATAAATACACAAAGGAAACGTACACATGAAAAGAGCAGGAAAAACATAAATATATTTACTCGGTTATAAGGGAACAACAATTGTCAAGAAGAAATAAAGAAAAAATGTTGTGTTGTTGTTCGATGTAATGTGATGATGGTATGTTTTTTTCTTACCAAAATCGATGATTCGGGTACTGGATTTGATGTTGTGCTTACAAAAATTACGAGATAACTAAACGTCAACCGATTTTATTCACCGAAATTCCATTCAATTGGCAATAAACGCGTTTCACCGTTTCGTCGTATTGTGTGATTGCTTTGCTACGTATATAGAGTGTAAAACTATAGGCTAAACAGCCAATCGACTTGACGAAATAATAGGAAAAAAAAACAAATTTGCACCGAGAATTATGTCATTCTTCAACTATATTTTATCACCTCGGCTGTACAAAGTGTATCGCGACGGTTCGATACAGGTACATTGAAAATTTGTATTATTATATTTGTGCAGATGGTTCACATGTAGTGTCCGTATCATTTTGCTTATGCTATGCTAATTAGCTTTACCATATCTAAAACTCAATGCAAATGCTAATCAATTCCGATTTGATTTCGTTTCATGACATTAGAAGCTCTACGAGCCCGGTGGTTTCGAGAAATGGGGCGATCAAATCATTTCAACGGTGAGTTAATTCCAATGCAATCTAACACAGGTCATCAGGCATTTGAATACAACGCAAAACGTCACATCGCAAAAAATGAATTCCAAAAATGCAAATCATCTTGTGCGAAATTTAGAAATATTTTGTCGTAAAAACTTCCAACTGGTTTAAAATGAATGACTTCAATATTGACTCTATTACAATCGAAGAAAATGCTAATTGTTGTTGACTTTTTTGTATATTTTTTTTTTTAGCTTTCTCTCATGTGGAACATTAGTTATTACACATCACCATTGATAATAACGTTTCTGTATCGACGTGGCTATTTTGTGGCTGAGTCGATAACTTCATTTGCTAAAGTATCCACTGGAATTGGTCTACTCGTGGTCATTTCGCTGTGCATGAGAGGATTTGGCCGATCATCGAGTGTGAGCTATCGAAATTTTGTGAAAGCATTAGAACAGGCCAAAGAAAATGTGTCCAATCAAAACTTAAAGGATAAACTTCGCGCGTACGATTTTGAATTTAAAGACTGGCCAGTTGATTTTAATGTGAAAGATGTCAATGGGTATGTTAGCATATTTCCAATTCGGCCCATCGTGATGTTTTACACCGTTTTGCTTGGCCTTTTCCTTTCAGAGATCCGAGCAAGCGTTATGATGTGACGTTGAATACTAATCGAACGAAACCATTTTGGATTTCAACGTTGCCATGTGAAATTGCCGCTTATATTGCCATTCACACATTTGGTATTCGTATGATATACCCGGGTTCGATTAGGCTTCTGCAAAGTTTTCTACACCCGATTTTGGTGCAAGGCCGTGCAAAATTGGTCGAAGAAGAGTCGGCCATACGCTATAAATTAAGAACTATCGATGGCAATGATATTGATACGGTGTTCATTGACCATCGTGCCGATAACACTGAAAAGAATGCCAATGGTCGAACATTGGTCATTTGTTCGGAGGGTAATGCTGGTTTCTATGAGATTGGCATTATGACTACTCCAATAGCAATGAAATACTCCGTTCTGGGATGGAATCATCCAGGTTTTGGTGGAAGTACGGCAAGTATTGAATCGGAGAAATGATATAGGGAATCAAACATGAGCTGACAGTTTTTGTTTGTTCTTTTAATGCAGGGCTTACCATATCCACAACAAGATCAGAATGCAATTGATGCTGTCATGCAATTTGCCATACATAAGCTGGGCTTTCAACCAGAAGAAATTCTACTGTTTGGTTGGAGTATCGGTGGCTACTCTTCGTTGGTCGCAGCAACACAATATCCAGACGTCAAAGGAGTGGTAAGTGGAATGTATGTCATGTTCATCATGATTACCATCCTAACTGTGTTATTCAATCGCTTTTAGGTTCTTGATGCAACATTCGACGATGTACTGCAATTGGCAATACCCCGTATGCCCAACAGCATATCCGGCATAGTTCGAATTGCAATCAGAGACTATGTCAATCTCAATAACATTGAATTGATAAATCAGTATAATGGCCCGGTATTATTGATTCGTCGCACTGAAGATGAGATTATTGCCGAGTAAGTACTTGAATTTTGATCATTCCACAAACACACACTGATCCCAAAACCATGACATTTTTCTTGTTCCAACAGAGATAATGAGCTGGCTACGAATCGTGGGAATCATTTGCTGATTCACTTATTAAAAACGCGATTCCCAAATATTTTCCAAACCGAGCAAATTGAACGGATTACCAAGAAGTTGTCTCAACCGCTCGAGAAAGGTATGTGTGCCAGAAATCGATGTGATCGAGAAATGTAATTTTGGAACAATAATAATAATCGATTCAATTTCACAGCAAAAGACTCAACTGGTTCCGATGAACTGATGCATTCACTTCTGTTGTCATACGTATCGGAGAACTCAAAACAGTATCCAGTCGATATTGGCGAGGAATATACAATGGACTTACGAAATCAAATGTCCGAGTATTTGGTTCGAAAGCATTTAATTGATTTTAAGTCAACTCATTGTACACCGCTGCCGACGGAAAACTTTCGGATTCCATGGGATTTGCCCACCGTTGAAAATGGCTTTATTTTCACATAAAACCCGTGAATGATACATGCATTTAAATGAAAATCGTACTAGAGTATGTTTTTGTCTTTCTAAATTAACTGTCGGTGAATCAAATGTGATGGCCAAAGTCACACATCTTCAAAGAAGCTTGAACATTTTTTTTCTCTTTTCTTTCTCAATTTTAAATGATGCAATTATTATAATAAAAAGTATGCAAAGTAAATAAAAATAAAAGGAGCGAGAGTTTCAAATATATGGCCTTTCTCTTATCATTTCCGTCTTGTTCTTTGTGGCGCAACATAGGTAAACATTCGAGATATAAATGCGATTTATTATAGATCAGCTGATCGTTGACAGTTGTGATGTTGACAGTAATTGACATTCCATAGAGAGAATCGATCGTATTGAATATACCATATTTTTGGGCAAATAAGTTTGTAATCAAAACATGAGACAATCACATCCTGTACATAAACTAAACATTTCATCCGATATAATAGATTGTTTATTGGAAGAATTTGATGGAGTTATTAACTCGAAACGTTTACGATCACGGATCGGTAAAATTAGTGAATTGATTGATGTGCTCTGGAAGAGGAACTCATTTTCCAGTGATCAACACGTTTCAAATACGATCTTCAAATATGTACGAACTGATGAACAACGAGATGTTATACGGAACTACATAAGCATCTTAAATTCCAACGGAAATGTGGATCATTCGGGGAATGTTTACGGTTTGTGTATTTTATCAATTTCATGGCAAATGAATGCGAAATAACGATGAGCTTGTCTATCTTATCTTACAGCCAAAATTCGTCAGGAATCAATCAGGCATTCAACACTACTTCCAACTGTTACATCTCCAAATATTCCAGGTGCTTCTTCTGGTACCAACTTGAGGAATTCGAGCCAAAACACTGGAGATTCAAAGAGACGGCATGAAACATTCCGAATCGTCTGTGATAATATCGATAATTGGCGAGATTTTGGGCGTTGCTTTGACATAAAAGACGTGGAACTCAATCATATTGGCCAGGACCAAGAGCTTCGTAATGACATCAAATTAATTACCAATCGTATTCTGGAGCGAATGGAAGAAAAGCACAACGATCAATTCTATGCGAAATTATGTGATGCCTTGGTCGAAGCCAGGAGAAAAGATATTATTAGGGATTTGAAGAAATTTAAATTGATTTAGACTAAGTTCACATATGACCGCAAAGTTGATAATGTATTTGTTAATTTTCTAATAAAAACAATACGAATAAAGAAAGTCGCTGACGAAAAGAAGTTTTGGAGAACAAAAAGCATGTATTTTTTCTGATGAAGTACACGATTGTTGATCGCATCGACCATTGAATCATTGATGGATTTGAAAATATTTCAATTTGGTTCCATGCATTTTTTTTCCCATCATTTAGTTGTGTCGATGTAAGAGGGATACATTTTCTGCAAATTGAAATTAGGTTGATACACATCAAATTCAAATCATTTGCCTATTTTTCAATTGCGAATCAAACGTAGTTCCATCGTTTAGCACCAGATGGCCTGGAGCAGTGACAGTTCAAAAGTTGAATACATGCGACCACGAATGCCGTGTGTATAATAATATTAAAATATAAAACGTATGTGCTACTTTCCCTCTCTCGCTGATTTTGGTTCGTATTCAATTAATTTTCCCTTCTACAAATGTTTGTGTTGCGAAGTCAAAGTCTTTTAACCTTATTATCGCAAACCATTTGAAAAAACACAATTGTGTATTGTGTGCTCTATTCAAGTGTTGAGTTGTTTAGTTTGTTGGTGATTTTAACGACAACATCACGAATCAAGTATTGTGTATGTGATAAAATTAAGAATTTGTATTTAAAAATAAAAAGAAGAACAACAATACCAAGAGCGTAAAAAAAAACATACGACAAAAAACACCTCAAAAACAAGTTTTTTCTGTATTTCGAATTGGTTTGACGTATTTGCGTAATAAATTTATTGTAATTTAATCACAAATCGAAAAACCGACACAAACAACACATACCATTTGATTGTCAGAATCTGAAATTTAATTATAACTTGCTGATTCACTATTATTTTACGATAAGACTTCCACATACACAAGAGCGTGCCATAAAAACCAACACCAACTGTGAAATAAAAAATAGTGTTGCTCTGACTTTAAAAACTAAAGTGAATTTTGTTTATTTTGCTCTCAGATTCGGAAAAAGAAAATTGTCGAAAATGTCATCGAGCGATCAGTTGAGATTTGATGGTCGTGTGGCCATTGTTACGGGCGCCGGTGCTGGTTTGGGCCGCGAATATGCGCTGTTGTTTGCTGAACGAGGAGCAAAGGTTGTTGTCAACGATTTAGGTGGCAGCACATCGGGTGAAGGTTCAAGTAAAGCAGCCGATGTTGTTGTCAATGAGATTCGAGCGAAAGGTTTGTATTTCAAGCGAATGAACAAAATAGTTGGAACTAAATAGCAACAATGATCGTATAAAATAATTGTGGTTATTTCTCGCAGGCGGTGTTGCATGTGCAAATTATGATTCGGTGACAGATGGCGAGAAAATCATTAAAACGGCCATGGATAATTTTGGCCGTGTTGACATTTTAGTGAATAATGCCGGTATACTGAGAGATAGAAGCTTTGCGAAAATTTCGCCACAAGATTTGAACATCATTCTCGATGTTCATTTCCGGGGAAGCTTTAGCACAACACAAGCGGCATGGCCGATATTCAAGAAACAGAATTACGGCCGCATTATTATGACCACGAGTAATTCGGGCATTTATGGAAACTTTGGGCAGGCAAATTACAGCGCCGCTAAAATGGCTCTCGTTGGTCTCGCCAATACACTGGCCATCGAAGGTGATCGAAATAACATTCATTGCAATTGCATCGTTCCAACAGCCGCATCACGTCTCACTCAGGATGTGTTACCCGAAATTTTGTACAATGAATTGAGTATGAGTTGACTAATTGCGCTTAACTTTTGTGGAAAAATCATTAAGGGTTACAATGTTTTCTGTTTCAGAACCAAAATTAATTGCACCAGTTGTCGCTTTCCTGTGTCATGAGTCCAGCACAGACAACGGTGCGATCATTGAATCAGCAGCCGGGTGGGCAACCAAGGTATTGCATTTCATGAACCAATTTCCGTTTACTTAGGGATTATTAACACGTTTGAAACTATGTGGTAACTTTCTCTTCTCTCTTTTTCAATTGTCTCTCATCCGCACAGTTGCATACGGTGCGTGGAAAAGGAGCTATTCTACGTACATCACTAGCGGAAGATGTGACACCTGAAAAGGTTCGTGATGCATGGGACCAAGTGACCGATATGTCAAAAGCTGAACGAATGAGTTCCATAACCGAGGCCACTGGAAGTCTAGTTGAGCTTCTTGATCAGCTCGATGGTGGCCAAAATGCAGACCAGGCACAAGGCGACTCAAAATATGAAGACCAATTTGCATTTGGCAACAAAGATTTGATTCTATACGCCCTTGGTGGTAAGTTGTATCCATTTGGATACAATGTCGCTCTTCACTAACGCCTACATGTCTACTTTTTAATTCGTCAAAAGTGGGTGCCAGTGTGAAAGATTCGATCGATTTGAAATTCTTGTATGAAAACCATCCGGAATTTTCACCTCTGCCAACCTATTTCATTATGCCGGCTTTGCTGTTGACAATGTCAACAAACTTGGTGTCATCAGCAATTACACACACCGAATTCGATTTGTCACAAGTTTTGCATGGTGAACAATACCTTGAAGTGTACGATGAATTGCCAACGGAGGGAAAAGTTTCGACAAATGGATCGATTGTCGATGTTATTGATAAAAAATCTGGAGCCGTTGTTGTTGTCAATTGTAAGTGTTTGCATTAAATTCTTTAAAAAGTAGCTAGACTTACCATCTGACTCTTTTGCGTATGTACCAGGTGAATCGCATGATTCAACGGGAAAATTACTGTTTAAGAATCAATTGTCAACGTTTATTGTGGGTGCCGGAAACTTTGGTGGCAAAACAAAGGCATCCGATGAGGTGAAGCCAATTGTACCAGCACCAAATCGTCCATGCGATGCATCCGTCAAATACACGACTAGCATCGACCAAGCAGCATTATACCGGTTAGTAAAATGATGTCATGCCATTTAGCATTCGATTCTAACGCGAAAAATATCCATTTAGATTGTCGGGAGACTTAAATCCACTCCACATTGATCCAGAGTTTGCTAAATTGGGTGGACACAAAGTGCCAATTATGCATGGCTTGTGTACGTTAGGCTTTTCCGTTCGAGCCATTCTAGCAACGTATGCCGATAATGATGCCAACCTATTCAAGGCAGTAAAAGCACGTTTTACAAAACCATCGATACCAGGCCAGACACTTGAAATTCAAATGTGGCAGAATGGTAATCGCATCCATTTCAAAACCATCATTGTTGACTCAGACGTCGAAGTGATTACCGGTATGCTTTGAATCATTTACCAAACTAATTTCTACCAATAGTACATGTTCTGGTTCATTTTCTTTTCCAGGCGCTTACGTTGACTTGAAAGAAATTAAAAAATCCAAGACCACTTCAACAGCAACAACAGCACCCACGTCATCGGTTCAATTAAAAAGCGACATTATTTTCACCACAATTAACGAGCGCATACAAGAAAATGTGGCGAAAGCAAAGTCGGTGAATGGAATATTCCTGTATAACATTACGAAGGATGGACAAATCGCTAAAAAATGGAGTAAGTTTTAATGAGTGTTCACAAATCACCTACAGCCAAAGTCATTCACGCTTATTACCATAGTGAATTTTATATTCGCGCCATAAAATCATTTAATATATACATATGGTATGGTATCGTTAGACGGCATATAAACACAAACGTTTCATAATAAATGATTGTCCGTGGTTTGAATTCAATTTGCCGTAAAAATGCGCTTGTATAAACAATCTTATAAAAAAGCATGGCAATTCGATTGGAATCAATTGTTTGGAACCATTTGTTTTTTTTTTTAATTATTCACGATATTCTTTCCTTATCTCTTTTCGTTCAATAGCTATCGATTTGAAGAGTGCAAAACTGTATGAAGGTCCACCGAAGGGTGTCAACGCCGACACAACGCTCACTGTCAGCGACGATGATTTTGTAGAAATTGCACTCGGCAAAATCAATCCACAACTCGCATTTATGAAAGGAAAACTTAAAATCGCTGGAAATGTTATGTTGACACAAAAGTTGGTGCCCTTGCTGAAAACCGGGCCAAAACTTTAGAAACGGCACATCCATTTGCATTCGATTTGTTATTTAAGACACATTCCAATACAGAGCAGTGGTGTCATCAAAGAATCATGAAATTGTGTTTAAATGGATTTTGATTTATTTTTTTGATGAAGGGGGTGTGTTTCACACAATGGCATTTCACAGGGTCCGACATGAATATCTATAGAGAATAAGACATTTTATAACTTGTTTTTCTTACGAATTCTAAATTCAAATCCAAATACTTTCGATTCATACATAGTGTTGTAGTTCATGCGGGGTTTTTTTCTTGTTAATTTGGGTGATAATGTAGATAAGTAAGTAAACGCAAACAAAGTGGTGCTTTAAATCAAAACTACAACTTGTCATTTATTTGTTTTCTGGAAATAAAACAAAAGACCAATTATGTCTGCTATTTTCTTTGTATTTACTCTGATGTCGTGCGATATAAATTCTGGAGATTAGCTAAGGGAACACAGCGATTAGATTCAACATCGCCGACATAGTAAAAATTCCATCAGAATAAAAAAAAAGTCTGATATCAAAGTTGGTGAAATGTAAACTCAATTATTTATGGGCTCAGCTATCTACCTCTCTCTCTTGTCAGTAGTAGCAAATAAGAAGGGAAAAAAAACAAATTCCGTGGCTGGTTTGTAAGTACATGAATACTGATAATAATACACTTTATTCTTATAACATAAATTCAACAACGGAAATGAATATATTTTGAAAAGCATCAACTCTTAGTCATTAGTCAATTGTAATACTAAATTTGAATGGAAACATGCTAAATGTCTATCGAATTCTATCGTGTATATTTTTTTTTCACTTCAAAAGGCACATATGTCCGTTTATTGCTATATTTATTGCCTGATTAAAAGCTGCCTCTACGATCGACATTAAAAATTAAGCCAAAACAAAAGAACAGAAAATGTGAATGAATTAAAATAGTTGCGAATGATAAATATATGTAATAAATTATTGCTTCATTTGCTTAAATGCTCGTTTAAATGATATTTTACCCTATAATGGTATTGAATCGAATTTAATTCGATGGAACTCTGTGTTATAATTTATTAAATTATTAGAACTAATCGAAATTAATGATCTAAATCAAATCAATATTGAATATTGTACTTAATTGTTTTGATTTTCATTGTTGTGTTTTCGTTTTCACATAATTACTTGACAAGTGGTACACGAGATTATTGTGTAAGCGTTTGATTGCTCGTTTCTATATTCTTCATCGTCTGGTTTTGGCTGCAGTGCTTTTGTTCTGGGGGGAAGGAGAGGAGGTGTTGGTAGGTATGGGAGGATATAATTCGATCAATATCATTTTCTCATTTAATTCTCCTACGATTTGTTCATTTGATTTTGGGTTCATTGATTTGATTTCTACTTATAACGGAATATAATCTCCTTCACATAATCCACATCATCCCATAATTGGACGGCCTTAATGTCGCCAATGTCAAATTTATAGCCGAATCTATATAGAAAGCACCGATCTTCATCATCGGAGTAGACGAAAAACTCGGAATCGTCAAAATGAAACGTCAAACAGAATTCTTGACCTAGATAAGGGAAAACGAAATAAGGAAACTCAATTAAATGCAATGCCAAGCCTACTACCAAACTATACAAGTGGATGGATTATGTATGTTTTGTGATTCATTTTTCGTTTTTTTTTTCATTCGTTCTATGCGTCTCTTTCCCTCTCTCTCTCTCCTTCTATTTCCATTTTTCCAATTGCTATGCAAATTTGCAATTATGTGTTCACTGTTTATGTTCTGTTACGCGCGAAGAACAATATGCTAATTTATATGTTCAATTGTTTTTCTCTTTTTCACACACCCGCAATTACTCATATACACGGTATTCGGTCTTTATGATTTTCCGCGCGCGTTCTTCTCTCTCTCTCTCTTCTCTACTATAAATTTCTAGTGAACAACAGCCACAATAACAACGGCAATAGCATACAAACACTTGAAGCAAGCTGAATCAAGCTAAGTGCAAATCATTTTCTCAGAATGGAATTGCGTGTACCTCAATATTTCAAAACGATAATCTGCCACCCTATGGCTTTTGCTTTAAAGTAATAAAAATAATGGCCCATAATAATGTTTTTTTTTCAACTTCTTCGTCTTCACTCTTTTGTTTGCTTCAATTGTTTGTGTCATGCATGTATATTTGAATCGAATGGAAATAAAAGGAGTATATATATATGATGTGTGTATTAAATGCGTAGATTCTATTTACCAGGCTGAATCCATGTATTCTCCTCCACCGTTTCTTCATTCCAAATGCCAACCGTTTTGTAATTATGCGTCACTAAGTTGTTCACGAAATTTGTTTTGAAATGGTAGGCAATGTTTAGTGGGTTCGGGCAGCAATCCAGCGTAAAATTCACCGAAAATCTATGGGAAGAAATGAGCAAATGCGATTAAAATGTGAAATCGTATTTCTTTATGGAAGATATTATCGGCATATCAAGTTCAGAAAGTGCCGATTGGTTGTGCAAAGAAGAGAACGGTGTAATAATGGGCAAGAATGGTTACAAGTTGACCATTTCTTCGTTTAACGTTAGCAACGAATCACACGAATTATGCAAATATTTCAGGAAGATTCAGTTAATCTGTTGGCCAACGATACATTCATTATGGATTCCATGAAAACGTATGATGATATAAGTACGATCAATACCAGCTGGACCCCAAATCCGGGTGGGTGTTCTTATTCCAAAAATGGTGCAAAAATATTTTTTTCTTTTTTCAAATGGAAAAGCACATGCATGGGCAATTTCTACTACCGCATAATTTCGCAGTTTTTTTTTTGATTTCACGAATTTCGTGCATACAGACAGTATCGCAATTTTCATCGAAATTAACCTTGGACTGTGCGAACAATACGTTCCAATTCGTGTAATTACACTGACCGAAAATAGAACACAAATCATTCCTTCGAAAGAATCGCATTCAAAATTCCATGCTCAATTCAAATGTTGCATGAATGGAAACACGTGGATAAACGCTGTAATAGACGTTATTTTACTATAGCTACTAATAAGATATCAGAGAACAATGTGCGGTGACAGAGTCGGTTACAACAAGGCACTTTTCGTAGGTCAAATATTAGCGGCATTTCTTATTATGGATCGCAATGGTAATCGAAGTGAGCGAGAGAGACACTGAGACCAACTGAGCTGTTATTTATAGCGTATGTCTCACCGTCCAAACATTCTTCATGATTCGTGGAAGTGTGACCAAATAATGAGTTTAATCTACCTAAATTGATGGGTGTAATTATTCTAATTTGCAGTTGTTGTCGCGTAAAGTGCAAGAGTTCCATTAAACACCGTGAAAGGGTATTTTTGAAAAATCGACCAATCAAAATGTCTTTAGAATGCCATTAGTTCCAAACACAATTTTGAGGAATTCAGTTCGCTTTTTTTCCATTTCATCGTGTTTGTTCATCGATTATCTTGTTATTGATGATTCATCATCTTATTTACACTTTTAAAGTACTCTTCCATCCATATTTGTACACATCGATTGTGGAATCATAAACAAATAAAACCGAAACAAAAAAAAATGAAATGAGCTCGACTGATATGTGCCGCGCACGTCGTTGATCGTCATTTACGTCGTTGATCAGTTAATATACTTATCAAGTGTAAACTCACATTTGTGCGTTGTCTTTAATTTTTCCCTTGAGTATGATTTCATCGCCGATTTGTGTTTCTTTCGGCAAAATAGCCATGAAGGGTCTAACGGTCATTGTTGCGAATTGGTTTTTTCTCCTTCTTCTTTTTCTAATTCTTATCTCTGTTACGTTGGTTTTCCTTATTTTGTTGATATTCGTCAATGCTTTCGATCCTGTCAAAAGCTGCGTTCAGGCTCTCAGCAAAGGTGCATCACGGTAGTAAACCAAATCTTCTAGCTTTCTTTCCTGTTTTTAATTATCTCTCACTTGTATTTCCAATTGGAACAAAAATTTCTCCCAATTTCACTTGAACACTTTGACTAACAGGAAAAACTGTTGGAGAATGAATGTTCACTGCCTACTTAAATGATAAACGCACCTTTCATTACGCTAGGTGTGTAGAAAATAAATTACACTTTGATTGTATCGAACTTTTTAAAAAAAAAGGCGATAAGGTGTCAGTCACTTGAATTCTCTTGACATTTTATTTCGTTTGTACACAAAAATACACACTGCTATTTTGATAGAGTACTCACACACGTTTAAAACTCGTTTCGGCGAGAGAGAAAATTGAAAACCGTAGCACGGAGCCAAAGACACACACACACATTTACATACAATCGCAGCGAAATGCGGTTCAGATTGAATTTAGAACATTCTAATAAGCAGAGAAATGAGAGCGAGTGCACGCGTGAGACCAATATTAAAAATTGATCATTCATACAAAATGAATATGCTTAATTATTGGTTGTTGATTTTCTCTGTTTCTCTTCGATGTTTTATTCTTTTTGCTCAACATACAAACTTCGTTCTCAACTGTCGTTTTGTCGTTTTAACGTTTATGCCAAGCACTGCAATCACAATCGGTTCACGTACACCGCATACGTTGCGGAAGAGAATACTTTGAAGTTCACCGAAGAAAAACTGAGTGAAATAAAATTGGATGTCTACACCGTTCAAGAGACCAAATGTTTATGTAAGTTGGAGTTCAGCGAGTCTATCGGTATAATGGTATATATCGATGACGGTACTGCTGTTTAAAAGGAATTAACCTCAAATTCTTAGAATTTTCTGTGGTTGTGTTGTGTCAAATGCGATTGCTATGGTAATGTGCGAGTGCGGCTATGGCATCAATGGCAGGCACAATCATTTGGTAAAGAGAATCGCCTTCGCAATATTACCATTTGCTGGCGGTTTATTCTCTTCTTCTTCTTCGACATTCGTAGAAATGATCCCGTGTTTAGCATACCCGTGTGCAAATAAAATGACTAACAGTCATTCAGTTGAATGTAACTGTTTGTAGTGATACAGAACTAAAACTGGCTAAGTTGATTGAATCATGCGTTTTGTATGGAGACAATCACGTTTAGTTATACTTTCAGTCAGTCGGCTAATTTGGGACATTTTGACTAAGAGTGATTTTCAGTCAAAATGTCCCTACTTAATCGACTAACAAGTCAGTCAAAAATTTTCCACACTCACCGATACCAAGAACACATTTTATACTCAACATTTCAAATGAAAACTACAAATTTCGTCCGTAAAATTCCTTCTTTAAAATTTATTCACGAAATGAATGAAAATTAAAAGAAAAAACATACATTGTACTCAGATTTTAAGCTGAAATAATACACAAGATTCACCGAAGCTTATTCATCTGTAAAATTGTATGGTATATTCATACCATACATACAAAATCTATCACCTTTCTTAAAATAATAAACTGCAATCAATTTAAATAAAAAAAAACTAAAAAAAACAGAAAACTAGATGGAATTATTTGTGTAACAGGCACCAGGTAATGGAGCCTGACCTTATAAAGTTAAAAAAAAAAAAATACGTAGCGGTTTGCCCCAGAAAAACGTCAATATGTCATGAAAATTAAAATATTTTTGACCCACTCCGGTATGTTGTTTCTCTCATTGAATTCGAAAAATCGCCCGGCTACTGTTGCTCTTGTTGATTGTAGATTTTTGGTTTACAGTTTTGCTTCAGTTTTCAGCAATGGCACCAATTTTTGCGTTAGCATAATGTTGCCGGTAATTTTCAATTTACCCTTCATAAATGCCACTTGAGGATTCAATTTGCCCAATGCAATGTCTACTAGATCGGTATCGGTGACGGAAAGTGTTGTGTCAGCTTTAACACCTTCTTCGGGGCTACCTTCATACACTGAACCTTTTTTCAAATCGAGCGCTGCGGAACGGAAAACACATTGCAATTACGATCCAAATATTGATTTTCACAGAGCCAAATTGGTCTTCTAATCGATAATAATTTATACTTACTCCAATGTTTAACTGGGGCCCCATTGCTTGTCGTCGTTGTAATTTTATACCAAAATACCGCATTGATCTGTTTACCTTTGGCTGGATTTTCGGCAAGACGATCTTTGATTTTATCAAAAATTGCGTCGCTTTTCAGCTCAACTTTATTGGCAACCATTTTTAATTGAACAATTACACGCTAACAACTGAATAAGAAATGAGGAATAAGAATGTAGAAAAAAAAATTAATCACACGTTAGCTGGCAACTTTCGGCTCTTATCTATCATATAAATGAGTAATGCGAAGCTATTAAACTGAGACACAGCGATATCGCTAAACAATATATGTTCGCAGAACAATTGCCGAATTATGACTTGCGGATTTTTCCAAGCTATTTTTTTTTGTGTTCAAATAGTTGCTGTGAAGTACGAACCGTTGTATTTTTAATCGCTTCGATTATAATGGGTATAAACGTTGAATGAATGCAAATCGATTTACAATTTTATTTTCAGTCAAGTGATTCTTATCGTTCGCCTTTTAACCTCTTATACGATTCTTATGCGGATAAAATATATTTTGACACTTCGTTCGAATACCAGGATACGGCATATTCGTCATTCGTACGCATACACTTGCAGGGGAATTTCAAGTGTTGTTGCCACACACACTCGCGCGCACACAAACCAATACAAGTACATACACCAACACACGCATACAATTGGTAATGGCATGAGTTAGCCCGAAAATACGAGCAAATTAAGTTCCTCCAAAATGCACAAAATCAAATAAATCAACATTAGTTCGTGCATATCCAAAGCATTTGAATGGAGAAAATCAACAAAATGGCATTAAATTCGATCAAAAATTGTAAATCTATTGACCCTTCAATTTAATATTTAAGACTCTTTGTCCACACTTATTCAACGGACCTAGCCCGAAAAATCAAAATAAACATATTGTCATTTCGTGAGTGAATCGTTTCGACCAACTCACAATCACTTTGATTTTTCATCGGATGAAATGACACACATGTACGAACAAATACCATCACATTTCTATCCACCTGTGCTACATATACTGCAAACTTTTCCATGCCTCCATAACTATACAGAGAGCTGAAATTTGTTCATTTCGATGATGATGATAAAGGAGAAGAAGAAGAAGAAGAAGAGGAGATGAACAAGAAAAATAAAAACAGACTTGGTGAAATATGCAAGTTTTTCAGGGCGCTGCCAGATATTTGACCATTGCATACATGTAATATATATGAATTATTTGAGCCTAATGATGGACGGATATCATCGTGTCGATTTATCAAAATTGAACGCCATAAATGATAAATAACCATAATATTTGAAAGACGCTTCCAGGGGTGTACAGTACATATATACAATATTTTTTCGGTACAATATTTGTGAAATGGAATTTCACGCACATCGACAAAAGCACACAGAGACCCAACCGAGAGAAACATACACACAGTCGCGCGCAAGCATTAACACACTCATCAATAGGCAGGCAGAGCAAAGAAGTGTCGACAACGACATCGACAATCCGACGGAGAAAAAAGAAACATGGCGAAAATAAAACCTGTGGTAACACTTAATGAATTTAGTCGCAGTAGTTGTACGTCGAGCATTGGAAGTGTGAAATTCTCATTAGAAAAGTTGTCATTTTGTTTTGTTCATCTCTGTTATCGCATTTTATTTCATACACATAGATACCAATATTTCTCAATTCATATTTTTTTTTGTTGATTCGGGTGTTTTTTTAAACTTTCTTTACCGTTTTTCTGGTGGCCACATCGTATCGCGCACACAATATATTACTCTTTTTTTTCATCTCTCTTTTGTGTGTCAATTTGAATTGTTGTCGCATTTTAACGCGTGATAACTAAAAATCAGTTTGAATAACAACCCAACATGCAAAACCGAAATTTCAATTGGACGTCTGTCGTTGTCAAAATGCAAATATCAAGAAAATAAAGGAAAAAAAAAAAAAGAAACGTCGACAGCATAGGAATAAATATTCAGTTATGAGAGTCAAATCAACACAGCTTTAGTGCAATGGAGCAGCAGCAATATTTTTTAAGGAACAAACGAACGAGCGCCTAAAAAACAATTTTCTTGTAAAGTGTGTGTACAACGACGATATTTACAATAATCACAAATGAAACAAAAACAAAAAAACGATCACACGAATGTAACAGAAAAGTGAAAAAAAAAATCGTTGGCGATACCGAGTGCCAATCGTGGTGTTGTGTGTTGTATTTCAGCGCTCAAAAACAATGAGCACGCAGATCAACGACGAGAAAGAGAGAGAGAGAGAGAGAGAGAGAAAAATTTTTGTTTTGTGTACAAATGTATTTTTGGCTACAGTTCGTTTTATTTTCCCTCAAAAATAAACGATGCATTTTTATTTATTCTGTGTGGCGGTGAGAGTAATTCTGGCTGGCGGTGAGAATGTGCGTGTTCTAATTTATGAAATGTGCAATTAAAATTTTTTTTTTCTTAATGAATTTTAAATTAGGAAAAAAGACATATTGAATACATGCACATTTATTGAACGAAACAGCAAAAGAAACAAATCAATGAACGAACGAGAAAAAAATAATAACAAAAATCAACAAGAATCTGCCGAGCGCTGTGGAAAATCATCGCGAAAAACGCGAAAATCCACACATTTGTACAACGTCTATCACGTAATTTGCAAACAATGAACATAAAGTGAACAATATGTAAACATGTGAAATATATATACATATATATTAGATGTTCGACCCAAAACTTGTGTGTATGTATTATTGTTATTATTATTGTGTGACACACAATTCCACACTAGAAAGAATCACCAACAGCAACAGTAAGGCATCAGCAGCGGTAGTAAAAGCGGTAGCAGTTGATACCAGCAATAAGTTCAAGTTATAAGACCAAAAAAAAATATGTATACACGAAACGCATACATTAAAAACAACAAAAAAACGAAAAGAGTAGAAAAAAAAAACACGCAGAAAAAAACAACAGTCAGCGCACGAACGAAAACACTAGGAGAAGAAAAAAGTAAAAATACACACACACACACACATACCGATATACCCATGCTTGCTCGCTCACTCACTCACTCACTCGCTGCTTCGTTCGTTCGTTCGTTCATTCGTTGGCTCGTTTAAACGTCGCGTTGCTGTGAGCACTGTTTTCTATGTGATACAATTTCATATCCAATCACAGCATCTATATGTGTGTGCCAACTGTAGCAACATTATCGATGTTGGACTATATATCTCTCCCTTTTTCTCTCTCGCTCTCTGTGTGTAGCGTAGATGGGCAAACAAAATAGCACAAAACGCTCTCTCGAATAAACGGAAAAAAAATGAAATAAGAAAAGTCAAAACAGATGAAACATGAAGGAGCAAATCTTATTCGGTTTTTAGTTCCCTCTCACCCATCGTTTGCCTCTCGCTATTGAATTGAGCCTAAATTGGCAGGAAAATCAAGCGAATTGGAGAAAAAAAAACTTGAAGCATGAATGAAAGAAAATTTCGCCTTTCATTTGCAAAAGCAACAACAAAAAACAGATTTTTCCTATTGTTGACGTTGTCTGTTTTTATGTTATGATTTTCCTCTCACCTATTCTCTTGCTCTTAATCGATCAATTCATGTTATGTCTAAACGACGCTCGCATAAGAAAGAAATTCCCATTCTATTCCATTGAATTGGAAGCCTGGCTTTGGGGTTTGCATGTCCGAGCAACATTCATTTTGGTACATAAACAATTTTCTATCTCTCTCTCTCTCTCTCTCTCTCTCTCTGTCTCTCTCTGTCACACATACACACACACTCGAACCACCGAAAAAAAAAAACATAAAGAATTTGAAGCTAAAATGTCAATATTATTCTAAAATAAAAGTGTATACTTTATTTGCAGTGTGCCATCTCAAGACGATTTCCGAACAGTGATTGTTTTGTGTGCACAAGTGTTAAATGACGATGTTTAGTAACTATAATGCACGATAATAGACTTAGAAGAAGAAGAAAAAAGAAACAAACATTTGGAAATCGCAGACAAATGCAAAATTCTCTTTCAATAAATCCAATACATTCTGGTTTGACGAGGCTTTACGCGCCTTCGATGTGAATTTAAAAAGGGACAACAAATAAAAGAAACACTACGGACGAAAGAGTCGGTGGGGGAAAAAAAGAGAGAAGAGAATCGTATAACGAAGGAACAGTGTATCAAAACAAGTTTCATCGACGTATGTAAATTTCTGACCAACAAAAGCTCAACAAAGATTTACAAGAGGAACAGAAGAAAACACAACAACAAAAATTGACGGGAAAAAAAAATATAGAAACAAGAAATATTGTCATCATGGCGAACCCGCGAAAATTCAGCGAAAAAATCGCCCTACATAATCAAAAGCAGGCTGAAGAAACGGCCGCATTTGAACGTATCATGCGAGAGGTATCTGATGCAACGTCAAAGGTATGTGTAACTTAATCGTTTTATCAATGAATTTTTGAAATCGTTCATCGATTCCCCTTTTTTGTCGTTCATTTCAACTTTAATTTTAAGAATCCCCATTATTTTTTGTTATTCATTTGTTTTTTATTGACTTATTCCGCTGCCGCTGATAAACACATCTATATAAATATTTGATACACTTAAGCTATTCGCTTGACAGAACAACAACAAAAACATGGCGAATAGAATACGGAAACAATCTTAATCATTTAGAAAACCTCAAAGCGCTAAACTACAACTTTATGATTAGTGAACGTTAATTTGGAATGAATAATAAAATCATGACGGATAATCAACTTCTTTCAAAGTTATTTATATAAATTGTGCTTGACGACTAGCTATGAATACTTCATTTTCCAGAAACGAAAAATCCAACCAAATAATAAATTGACACGATTCGATTTGAAAATCAGCAGGCGGTGTCTCTGTTCCACCATACCGAATAGTCATAATGTATACAAAGAGATTTTCGATTCGTGTTCGCATCGAGTGTCTCACATATGCACATTCGAAATATAATTAGAACATCGACCGTCGTTAAAGAAGAAAAATCGAAGCGGTTAAGAGCAATTGGTGTTTCAATTGTTTTCATGAAAATTGAATTCACTTGTGTATTGGTGTGCTGTCGCTTCGTTCGTCTTTCTTGTTAGAGTGAGATATGTATATATATGAACGTAACAGCTAGCTGTCGCGCTCAAACACACAGACGCTAAATGGCATTCTGAATTTTTCATTTTGGCTGATTCTTATAATTCGCATAAACATGAATTCACAAAGAAAAGTATATATACATTCTGAATGCAGTATATATTAAGCCGACTTATTGGTTTGCGTTCACGCGTATGCCTTTGTCGTTGGCCCCGCACATGCAGTGTGGTTGGTTAATAACCAACTGTGCTGCACGACACATGGTCGGTGCAACATACTGCTCGTTGATGTACACTTCGGTGTACGGAGAGAAGTGGATTACTCATGAGGTGCCACGCAAGTGTATTGGAAAAAACACTTTTTTTCGTCGTCTTCTTCTTCTTTATTTCATTATTTTCCCCGGGATAGACTGTGTCCAGTGGTTGTCTGTGTATGAATTCTTTCGGTCTAACTGAGAGCTATAATATCGTGTATATTTTGAATAATTAATATTTGAAAGGGTTAATTTCCAGTCGTTATTGGATAGGACAAATGCCAAACGGAATGATTTTTATTTTGGCGCACACAAATCCCAAGACGTCTATACGGCGATAACCAACACACAGGCACATGATATGGAGAGAGCGAATGCATGGAGTGGAACCGAGAACGAAATATATGTACATAATATATATATGAGACATATCCTGCAGTCCAAGTCTATCTGCACATAAACATTAATTCGTCAAAATTAGACCGACATATGTGCAAAACGCGCATTCCGAACCGGACGGTTTTCGTGTACACTCCTCAATTTTACAACAAACATTTTATTCTTTTCTTCATTTTTCGTACGCACAACTTGAGACAAAAACACATAAATTCTATACACACACGAATATTACACACGAGCTAATATAGAGCTTTAGAGATGCAACAAATACACAAAAACAACAACAAAAATTACTACCTCGCATTTTCTATAAAGATTGGTAGTTGGCTTGAAGTCACTAAAATTGTTTTGTAAATCATTCGCTCATTATTCGATGGAATTTCAAGTGGCAATGGCTTTGCCGAAACTGTTTAATGTTTCTTTGCGATGCTAACACATGTCAAATGTTTCGCTATGAAATACGGATTTTGATTCAAACTCTTTCTCTCTCTCTCTCTCTCTCTCTCTCTCTCTCTCTCTCTCTCTCTCT
>NW_022601467.1:19338072-19339861 GCF_009176505.1 Sitodiplosis mosellana | reverse complement strand
TCTCTCTCTCTCTCTCTCTCTCTCTCTCTCTCTCTCTCTCTCTCTCTGATGTACTGCACCGTACCTCTCCCTCTAATGTGTTTAAGAACAAATTCTAATTCCTTACGCGCTACATTGCAAATTTAGAATAGAGAAAAGACAAAAGACGCACAACAGCCAATTGAAAATGGTCGGGAAAAAGCAATTTCCATTTTCTGCGAGTCAGAATACGCACACAATCATTTTTCGAATAAATTAAATTTCGGTGAATTTTTGGCGCGACAACAAAAATAGAATGATTTTGTCAGATGTTCGGCACGATTGCGTTGTAAATCTGATAAATTGACAGCATTTGTAGCACATCTTTGGATGCACATTGAGAGAGACATGAGTCTACAGTCTCTTTGGCGTTTATTGCACGAGAATAAAATTTCACGTCGGAGAGTGAATGAATATCCAGTTTATCTGTAGCAAAATGTAATTAATCGTGTTTTGACTACGCAAAATCTCTAGTCATTTAAGTGACAAAAGTGATGGCATGTGATTTCCCGCCACAACGAAGGCAAATTTTAAACAAATCTGCTATTCACTTCAATACACGCTTCATGCGCCTGTTGCTTTTATTTCGTCGATAATCGCTAACCATATACTTGATGTTGTCGTCTGACATTGTTTTTGTTTCCTCTGATATCGAATGAAACAATGAACATGTGAAATGAATAAGTTTTGCTAGCAAAGATTTTTTGTGTTCTAATTTTTTTTTCTTTCGCTTTCGTCACTTTCGATTCGATACAATTTTATCTCATGCAATTTTTGACGCCTTTTTATTCAAAAAAAATTTGATACCGTCAAAATTTCGCACACACACACGCACACAAACAGTAATCGAAAGAATACATACATTTACACTGGCCATGAATTGGATTCATATCGGGTGATAACATCGTGGGGCACGCATTCTTCGCAAACCGATCATGCACGCTTTTGGAGGGAAATGTCGAATAAGCCAATAAAATACGATAATTTACGAAATGAACAAGACATAAAAAGATCGAGAATACTTACGTAAATGTTAATGCTGTGGCAATCTAATCAAAGCTCAACATCACTGAGAATTGTCTAGACGTGCGTTTAGAAGATTTTCTCGATTTCTGTATTAGTGTTTCTCTCTCTCTCGCTCGCTCACTCAATTTTTTCATCGATAAAATGAAACGTCGATTGTGGAACTAAGGTCTTGAATCGTCTCATTAATGCGAATTGAAAGTCTTCAGAAACTGACATGACTTTTACTTTGGCTGAGTTGGAACGATGATGGTAACTAAACAATTCCCTGAGAAAACAAGAAAATATTTACGCATTAAAAGTCATGAACGATAAAATGAGACTATATTAACAAAATTGCTTTCTCTCTGCATACACCAGCGTGCGTGAGTCTGAGAAAAAAGAGCGAAACGTCGAAGCATACCGCCAGTTTTAAAGGGTACATAAAGCACACGTTGATCTTGTTGTGAAAGGAGTTTTCTGCATTCGACCGCGTTTTTTTTTATTCTTGCAAGACTGTTGCTCTTGCTCTATCTCTGGTAACCTTTGCGTCCTTTTTCGCTCATTTGCGTCGTGGTTCCGTAAAATGTAGCGAACATTTGGTGCGCTTTCTACCGTTTTCTTTCAAATAATTCAATATTTCATTATGCTTAACGGTTTTGATGGGTCCTTTGCCATCTGAAAATGGGAAAACCCAATTTATTATGCGCGCTCATCCTGATGAGAGAGAGAGAGAGAGAGAGAGAGAGAGAGAGAGAGAGAGAGAGAG
>NW_022601467.1:19299935-19338062 GCF_009176505.1 Sitodiplosis mosellana | reverse complement strand
AGAGAGAGAGAGAGAGAGAGAGAGAGAGAGAGAGAGAGAGAGAGAGAAAGAGAAGGTGAGCAACAGAGAGCACCTTGAATGAATCAAATTTGCACGGTAACAAGCTATGATACGATTTTGATATCAACGCATATACTGCCAAACATGAAAGCCGACGTTTTGCGTTCGCTTGACTTATTTTTGTTTGTAAGTGTGTATTACACTTTTTTTTGTCTTTATTCTGCTAACATTCGTTGTTCTGTTGCTTCCACAAACATGTGGATATTTATGAGCGCGTTTGCTAGATATGAAATCGAAAATACCAAAAATTCACGCCGATCGATACGCACACAAGCATTTTTGTTCAGCTTTTGCATTTTATCAAAGAAGAAGAAAAAAACACGCGTGTGTATGTTCGTCGTATTCCGCGTTGATGGTTCTGACTGACATCCGTACATCCATAGGTGATTCAGCCCATGTGTATGTGTCGAAATAAAGTTTATCAGAAGAAGAAGAAATAAAAGCGAAACTGTTCTTCGGCGCGAATGAAAAAAGAAACACATAAATTATTGTCTCATCATTTGAAATTTTCGTACATATTAGTTTCGATGAGTCTTCTGCTTATGTACACACATGTGTGTATACCGTGTGAGGTATGATTGAGTTGAAGAACATGGAAACCCAAAATCGTCACCGTACTCAAATCTTAACTGGTTAGCAATTAAAAACAAGTCCTTGGCCATTTTTTTTTAAATATTATACACAACAATCATTTATATAATATCATCGTCGATCGTGTATGGTTTTTTTTTTCTTTTCCCTGTGTGTGTGTGTGTGTGTGTTGGTTTGTGGTATTGCTTGTGATTGTGTGTTTTCTCTGCTAGTTTTAGTTACGTTTCTTTTTCGTTTGTGTATGTTAGTCTTTTATTTCGTGTTTCTTGTCACACTTGTGGATTGAGATTTCGAAAGAATCAAATCGCTGCTCTGTGGTTCCATATTAACAAGAAATAATGAACATGTTTCCGTTTCTTGGATACTTTAACAAAAAAAAACAATAACAACTGCGAACATATCAATCGCCAGCACACAAAACACACACATTTATGAACACATATAGCCATAAATAGCGAACAATTGGTTTCAACATTCTGCATCAATGGACAAATGATCCGAAATCAATCAATTTTCCCTGAATGAAAAAGCTGTTATCTTTATCCATTTCTGTGCAATGAACAGACTATATGATATTGATTGAAGCGATTGCAAGTTAAGTTGATACCAATTTCAAATTTTACCTGTTGAATTGTGCATATGCAAATGTTTGTATGTATCGTTGTTGCCACATTCAAACGACCAACAAATTTAATAGCTCTGTCACATGGAGCCAAGTGTCAGAAGAATCATTTCATGATGATGATACCAAAAGTATCTACAAAATTAGAGAGAGAGAGAGAAAAACAGGCGTATTTTTTATTCCAACAAATTTCAGTTACTGTTTATACAGCAACTGTTATGAGACAGATGCCATATGCAAACACAATTCTTCAGAGGCAGAAAAAAGTTGCTAGTTGTAATATGTTGAAAGTTCTAGAACGCATTTAATTTAAATATTCATAATTGAAAAAAAAAACTCCATTTGTTCCAAGTATCACATACACGATAACGATATTATGATGAAAATCTGGCAATATTTGGGCTGGTGTTTTCACCATGTCCACTAGTACAGTCCAAACAAACAAAGAGTTTGGCGACACCAATCTCACGCAACAATGCCACGATCTTATCCTCGCAAAGTCTAATTGCGAAAATGTTGTTGTTCATCGTCAAGCAACAGATATAACTGTGATCAGCGTATGTTATCCTCTAGCGAGCCGAAAAAAGACCATTTGTTTTGTTTTTCAAAAATTAAAACAAACACGATAGGTTGTTGTTTATTTTCAATAATTTAACTAGCCAAATATCGCTGAGTCATAACATGGCAAAAATGTTAATTTCAACAATCATAATGAGAAACACATTATTTCGATGCGGTTGCCCTATCGAATCAGTAGTTTCGATAACAGTCACATTCGTATAACGAGTATTTAGCTCTTTTTCTTTCAATTTCAATTGAACACCATGAAACACCAGCAATAGTAATAACAACAACAACAACAACAACAGAAAAACCCAAACCGGAATTATACACAAGCAAAACCATTATACAAGCGAACGAGAAAAAAGAATGTACCCAGTAAAAAAAAATAGTGAAACCGAAGTCAGGCCGAGATTATGTTCAAATGATTGATGGTTTAGCACTCACACACACACATATCCCATATTCAATTAATTTTCCAAACCAAAGGTATTTGACAGAAGAGAAATCATATTTTTTACTGCGCTAAGTATTGATAGAACTGGAAAATAGGAACTGGATGAATATTATATGCATTGTCCAGCTACTGAACTGTAAAACGCCATCTGGAGAAGGTTCAAGTGCTTTTATTTCCACATTTTTGTTATCGATGCGATTACATATCGATTTAAAAGCAAAACACACATACACATATTATTTTACATAGAAAAAAGAGTTGTCCATCCATTTGATTTTGACTTTGTAAAACGTTCAAGTTGTATTTCTCCGTTTTTCACTGCAAACGACTTTCCATTCACGCAGCCAGAAATTTGTCCACGTAATCGAATGGTATACTTGAAAAACGCTTAAAATTGCCATAATCAAGTTCAAAAATCGGGCCGCTTTAACCGATTGCCCGAGTAACATACATTTTATATTCGCTGTGTAATGAGGGTTCTGTTTAATGTTGCTCCATCAAAGTCCCGTGGTGCAAACGTTTCAATTATATATTTTTATGTTTCATTCAATTTGACATTTTCTCTGATGTTTTTCCAATGAATTTCTTATCAAGTTGTATAAGTTCAATCATTTTTTTGTTGCCAAATGTGTTTTATCGACAGGAAAAATGCTCTCTCCATGTGTACACAGACCCCCATCGTAAATGTGGAACAATAGCGGCAGTGAGCGAACGAGTGGAGAAATTTCATAGTGTGCCCGTGAAATTAGCTTGTTGCCTTTTTGTCCATATAGCTATAGTCATTCATTCTATATGTGCATAAGCTAAAGTACAATTGTTTGATTTTCATTTGTTGTTTTGAACATGTCTCAGCTTCTGCATTCATATCACGGGGACCAGTTGAACAAAACACAAAACAACAATAACAATGACCAAGACAAACCCATAGAGAAGAGAAAAAAAAACCATTGGCTCTGATCGACATTCGAACTCTATATAGGTTGTTCTCTCTATCATAATATTTGTCATGTTTTCTCAAGGAATAAATTTTGTTTGTTGTTTTCGATAAGGTGAAGATGTGACGCGCTATTATCGCGTCACTTTTTTATTCAGTCGCAATTTTTATTCCAACTTCTTTCTTTATACACACATACACATGCAATTTATTTATTTTTTCTGTGTGTCACTGATACACTGGTCGGTATTTCAATGAATGGAATACATTTTTCTTTGGCGCGAAAACTATTCGTTCGCTGAATAGAAAGACAAAAAACAACGTCAACAAACTCATCAGATTGGCTGTGATTATCAAAGGGATATGTTGTTTCTTTTTATCTATTCCTGCACATTATAATTACGTCAGAACGTAATGGACGTATATTAAATCATAAAATAAGGAAATGGAACTATTAGAATTGTTTTATTTGTCATAGAATTTTTGTACAAAAAAAAATGAGCACATGTAAACGATGACATTTATCGAGTAGAATTTTTTCCGGAGAATTTTAAAGCACTTGGAATTCTTAGAACTGATAAAATGAAATTTAATTTTAATATCGAAGGGAAAATTTCCAAAGATAAAAATGAAATTTTTTGGGTAAGAACCAAAAAAACCTAGCCAAACCAAAACCACAAAGTCGATGAAGTCTTAAACAAAAATCAGCAGCATGGCATCATCATGATAATCGGCAAAGACGCAGATACGTATGAATGTACCGCACTTCAAATAGCATCTCGCTGAACTGCTGACTAACTGGCTCGACGACATTGTATCGAATTAAATATAAATATATATATATTAGACTGCTCCAAAAAAAAAAAAATTGAGATATTTAAACCCGATCGGTTTTTGAAAATTTGCCTCAAAAAAATGGGTTTGGCATCAAAAAATCGAAAAAAGTAGAAAAAAAACCACTTTCTCAAAATTCATAAAATTTTTGAGTAAGGTAGTTTCGGAAGCCATTTTAGATCGCAACATTTCGACCTAAATCATTTTTCCAGCCAATTTTCCGCCAAAACCAGTGATGGGGTTTTATTTGGCTCGTCAATATCTATAACTTTCACCAAGACATTAGCCCTTAAAAAATTATTCTGGGCCAGTTACAATGTAAAATGTCCGAAAAAATGGCAATTTTTAGGCATTTCTTGCATTTGTTGATCTACCAATCACCCATGCGGTAGACTTTTGTTCAGATTTTGACTTGTGTCGTGTAGCTACAACCTATATAAACATTTTGGCACTTGTCAGATTGCAATTTGGATGAAATTTGGCGACAATTGATTCAGGCATAAAAGACAAATTTCAGGCCAAAATGAGCAAATCACAAACATGAGCTTCGGTTTGACAGATAAAAGCAAAAATGCCTTTTCAATGGCCAATGTCTTAGTAAAAGTTGTAGATATTGACGAGCCAAACAAAACCTCATCAACTGTTTTTGCCGAAAATTGTCTGGAAAAATGATTTAGGTCGGAATGTTGCGATCTAAAATGGCTTCCGAAACTACTTTACTCAAAAATTTGATGAATTTTGAGAAAGTGGTTTTTTTCTACGTTTTTCGATTTTTTGATGCCAAACCTATTTTTTTGAGGCCAATTTTCGAAAACCGATCGGGGAGTTTGAATATCTGAATTTTTTTTTTGGAGCAGTCTAATATATATATATATCGTTATGTAAGTTCATGAATTTACTATAATTTTCGTATAACTTTATCTCGTTGAGTTATGAGCTAGTTTCGTTCATAAACGTTGTGTTCGTTGTATTTACGCGGCGAGCAAATTTTTGTTTTGTTTTGACTCATTCGGAATAGAATGTCACGTTCTCATACTGCGACTCAACGCTGTGCTCTTTCCTCCTTCTCTCACTCGCTCTGTGTGTGTGAGTGTGACTTTTTTAATTATCATTTCAATTCACATTCAAGTAGTCGCCGTGCTGGAGCTGAATATTTATTATTTTAATGGGATCCTTATGCAAATCATATCCATATGCTTACTACAAACGAAGCGACGAAAAAGAGAAACAGCATTACACCTCGAAATGAAATTCAATTGGAAACAATTCCAGTAAATTATATTCACTAAGTGTATGGATAAGTAGATTAATAAGCAAGACAAAAACAACAACGAAACGAAAAAAAAATGACTGCGTAAACTTTCAATAGCGCAAAAACTTGTTTGTGTATCATCAGATTACAGCGCGCTCGACGCTTATCAAATGTCCTTCTTCGCCGACGACGACGACGCTATTTTACAAGTAAAATGCATGCTAATGTTGAGAGTAACAATTTGATTGTGTGTAATGATTAAAGTGATCGCAAAAAGCGCGGGAAAAAGTGAAAAAGCATCGAATATGACGAACGACCGAGAACCAACGCAAATGTGCTTGGAAACTTGATAAACTGTTACTATATCAATCGCTATCGTCGTTCAGTCGGCAAAAATATATATATGGAATGTGTTTCTCTCATGTGCTTACCGTATTCACGTACGAATAACGTACGGTCCCAACCAGAAAACAAATACACACACGGTCAATGGTATCGTCGTTGCTACGAATCAGCCAACATACATATCGCAGTCGTCGCAATCGGTGTGTGTGTGTATGTTTGTATATCTGTAGATTTATAGCGGTGAGAGAGAGAGAGCACGTTAATTTTGTTCACATGAACCTGGTCAACGTGATTGAAACTCAACTACCGTCTTTCTTTTATAGATAAAATACAGAAGAACGGAAAAAAATGGTAGCGTATAAAAATCAAAACAAAAACAACACACGATCAGAATGTGCCGTCCGAGCACACACAACACACTATTGTGCTATCAAAATGCTTCCTTTTTTCCTCGTGAAACATTTCTGCCATCTGGTTGCTACTGTGCTTTTATTTGCACAAACAATTTGAATGAAGTTTTGTCTAACATTCTTTCTCTCTCACTCATATACACGTACACGAAATTCCATCTGTAACGATAATAAATAACAATTAAAGCAATGAGAAGGGCAATGATAACCTTTTTTGTAGGAACAAAAAAAAAATTACGCTCAACGCTGAAAATAGACATACGTTCGCCATCAGAGCGGAAATTTTTTCGCTACTTTTGTTAAATCTTTCATTGGTCTATCTTTGAAATAAATGTTACCCCATTCGCATGAGGGAGGGAGGAAAATAGCAATAGCAAAACGAAATAATTCTTTGAATCGAATACCGTTACAGCATTGGAAATAACTCAATCGTACATGAGCGCACGATAAAGATCCAATTTGCAAATTTTCAAACTTAAAACCATTCGTAACGTTCAATTTTCTTCGATTACACTAATTAGAATGGGTTTGATTATAATGGACAGGAGCAATAATTATCACTGTAATAAAACTTCCGGAGAGTGCCAATTTTGAGTGAATCAATCTTGGCAATCATTCGGTAGACGTTATTTAACAATATTTTCTTTTCGCTTTTTTTCGTTTTCAACGAACTTCATATCTTCATCAGTAAAATCGGATTCCACCACTTTTTTAAATTCAGAGATTTAATCATTTTTTTTTCGTTCAAATTTTGATAACATTTCCGAGAAACTTTCAATCAGATTACAAGTACATGTGTTTATCACTTGTTGTCCCTCCCACCAACCAATTCAATTGATCGTTATTTTATTTAATTTCTTGGACTTTCTGATTTGCTGTTTATCTTGTTGTCATTGGCAAATGACAATATTTATTGGTTTCTGTTGTGTTACGTGTTTGCTGATCTCTCTCACTCTTTGTCAATTTTCTTGATTTTGATCTTGTATTGCATATATTCTAGGTGATTTCTCAGTCAAAAAAGACTCTAGCGCCCGCAACAAATTTAGGAACATTTAAAGGTGGATCGTTACCAAATGTATCTGAACAAAATCGAAAGCAACAAACGACAAATGCTCAAGTTGTTGATGCTGCTAATGTAACTGGCAAAAAGGTGCAAAAACAAAACAAAACCAAAAATACACACACTCACAATTGTATCCATGCGTATAATTTAGCCATTTATCTTTAGTCGTGATTATGATGCGTGTGCATGTGCCCGTTTGGAGATGAATATGCAATTATTTGCTAGTATTGTTTCATAATACAATTTGTTAGCAAATTATTTGATAGACTTTTTGATTACATCAAACACGGAAAAATTGTGTTTCTTGTGTCGATTTTTTTGTTTGTTTCTCTTGTCTTTGTTTTTGAGTTCACATGTGAACCTTTGACCCGTCTCTTGTAGGGGGTAGAACGTTTCAATCTGTTTATAGTTTGTGATTCTTGAACATGAAATTGCAAAGCAATTTTTAAATTTAGAAAAAATGTGTGCCCGAATCAATTTAATCTTGTTTTCTATAAACTGAATGCTTAATTTTCATTTGCTTTTCTGTTCTTCTTCTCGTCCAAATCACGTCGATCGAATCGAGAGAGAGAGAGAAAAATTAGTCGAAAAAATGACGATTGTAGAAGAAAATGCCGAGTTTTATGTTGCATGAATTTAGTTTGTTTATAACTTGCGGTGATTTTAGAAAGAAATCAAAGCTTATCAATGCGCGCAATAATTCTGAAATACTTTTTCTAACTTATTATGATTTCAAACTACTGAAACAATCACAACCGAATGAAAAACAACCGATTTGATATGACATCAATAAATATGGAGACAACTGGTTGATCACTTTTTGCTTTTCTGTTTGTATCAAACTTAATTTTTCCGAACATGACAAAAAAAAAGGAAAGACGACAAACAACTGTACAAATATTGACTGAATGACAAATGTTCCATATTTTGAAGCCAGTGTCAAATTTTTGCTGGACCTGTACCTGGCACATTCTTGAATAATATGTGGTTTTTTGTTTGGTTTTCTAGTTGTAATTTATCTTTATGAAGATTTAAAATTCAAATTTCAAACCACATTTGGCAGATGTTTAAATGACTTTATTCCAGGAAAAAAGAACACCCATCTTTTTACTTGCATAATAGTGTGTATATCTTTTATAGTAGAAAAATTAGAAATGATTTTTGACTGAACAACAAAAATTCGCATCAATTCCTTTTTTATTTTAATACAAATTGGATCTTATCCATAGAACTGTGTGAAAAAGTCTAGCGTTTATATATTAGATACCATTTAATTTCCGGCTTTTGTATTGAATATTGTTTGTTTGAATTGGCTTTGCTGACTTGAAAGATTGTTCTGTTGTTGGGTTAAAATATGCCGTCCCCCCTGTTTGAAGTGTATGTCTTGAGCAAAAATTTATTATAGACAATTTTCACATTCAACATCCAAAGTGATGCCAAATTGCTTTATGTCAATATATGCCATGTCTTGCATTCCGAATGACAGATTATGGTAGTTATCCTTTTTCTAATTCGAACTTACCGCGCTTCAGGCGCTTTAAATGAAACTGTGCTCCGCTTACGGCGGATGCAAAGTTACGATCTTGGATGTGAAATATGCAAATCAAATCAAATGAAATTTTGTAGTAAAACCGTAGCAACAATTGGGACTTGCTTAAGTTTTAGTATGCTTTTGAATATTATCATGGCAAATTTTTCGTTTTTTGATTGTTGTTGAAAAGTTATTAAACTTCCTTCAGTATTATAGTGTATCAAACCACACCACAAGAAGATACTTACGAGTTTTTTTCTCTAATTCTTTCAGCCGGATGAAAATACATTGCTGCAGTTTAGCTTGGGAACTCAAAATACAATAAACGATGTAGTACAGCAGAAAAATAGCAGTAGTCAAAACACAACGCCATACCGGGAAAGAGGTAATTGTATACCGCACAATTGTCTCATTGCAATGAGACGCGAAATTTATTTCGAATTAAATCACAAGAAGCAAAAAAAGAGCAAAATTCATAATTGGCGTCTGTGTTTGCAGGTCGAAGTGTTGGAGTGGGTCCTATGCGTCGGCCAGGTGATAGGAAAATTGATACATCACCATACAGTAGCGGAAATATAGCCTATCTCAGCCCACCAAGTGACTCAAATTGGAGACGAACTAGCTCGGACTCAGCCATTCATCAAAGTTTAATGCAAAATCAAGTAAGCCCCATCATCACCTTTCATCCCATTCATTTTCCGAAATCCTCCAAATGCTAACAATATGCGACCACAATCTCATCTATTTGAAGGACAATCATCACAGTCATGGATCTCATTCGCCAATACCAACCAGTCCAGTTGCTCAACGACGTATACAAAGTAGCAATATAGATATTAAATCCTTTGCAAATGATCATGGCAATAGTTTTGTGTTGAGCTTAAATGATAATCGACCGAGATCGTCATGTGGATTGCCTAGATTACCTGGAATTAAGTACGTTGAGAACAAAATTGACGACCAAATTCTTTTGGTTGCGAATCTTTAATGTTCATGTGTTTTTCTTTCAATTTCACAGTATTTATCCATCGGCTCACGACAATTCAGTGCAAATACCAATTGGAAATAATACAGGATCGTTGCCCGACTTGACGTCCGTTCATTTTCCATCGCCGTTGCATACGCCACTCGATCAAGAGCACGATCACTCAAGCAGTCCGTACAGTTCGGTATGTAGCCCAGAGTGAATGGCTCGAAAAACATGTGGAATTGCCCGTTCCCAATTCGAATAATTCATTAATGTATTCTCAATTCAAACGAACAGAGTCCGGTTACAACATCACCAGCAACATTATCTCCGACGTCCATACCAACAAGACATCCTACCGCTAGATTCCCATATTCCCCTGTCAATTCTCCTGGTGAAGTAGTCAGTCCTACACATTCACATGGTACTAGTCAAGTAAGTGTCTCGATTCATTCAGTCAACACCACACAAAGCGTGCTATTAGAATATCATGCATTATTCTCGACGCAACACAAACAAACACAAACACTTTTTTCTACCATTTTTCATTCTACTCACTGATTTCTCACGTAATTTGATTTAACTTCGATCGTGTTTAATTACACCAACACACACACACATACACATACACATACACACATAGACAATTATCACTCCACATATTTACAATTGATCGAAAACGTTTATTTAACCCACATCAATTACGTTTTCCATCATTTCGTTTCATTTTATGCTTCTTTGGTTGATTTTGTTTTTGCCACACATTTATTTTATTTTTTACAGCATTTTTTATCTGTGCCCGGTAGCAAATTTCTTCAAAATGTTAATAAGGTATTGCTTATTAGTTCATCTTAATTTGATTTTTAATGTGTTATTTTTTTCGTTCAAATTTAAAACAACAAACGTCAACAATTTTTTTTTTAAATTTTCATTTAGAATGAAAACAAAGTAATGAATTAGACTTGCACACACAAAATCATGCGTGATCAATTTTTGACGTGTTTAAATGCAAATTTAACACTTATCTTTTTGTTTTGCATTGCAATGCTCGTTTAATGTTCAAAGCTAATAATAATACGGCAGCTCTATGTAATTTTAAAATATCATCAGTACTTTCTGTTGTTGTTGTTTTATGATTTTGCACTCTTCATAAACTACGCATTGCGTGATTAAAAATTGCTAAAACATTTCAAATGATGACGTCGCAAAAAACTCTATTCGAAAAGATACATATATGCAAATTTGCACAGGAGTGATGTATTTGCCCAAAATCCCAGTATTCATCTTCTCATTTTGATTGAAATCACCGAATTTAGGGTAACACGGCGTCTCAAAGCGGTCAAAATTCGTTCGGAAATGTCCAACAACAACAGCAGTCACCACGACAGCAACAGCAACAACAGTCACAGCAACAACAGCAGCAGCAACAACAGCAGCAGCAACAACAACAACAACAACAACAGCAGCAACAGCAACAACAACAAACGAACATGTATAGCCAGCAAAACCAGCACAGTCCACCGAATAATGTCCTGCACGGCTCTCAAAGCAACTTAGCATCAGTAATTATACCAAAACCATCATACGGAATCGATGCCATTTTTTATAATCCATTTCATTTGTTTTGCTCTTATTTTTGCTGCAGTTGACACAATCAAATTTATCGGGCTACCGAAGTCCGGGGCGGCCGAGTCCAGGATCCAGCCCGGGCCTAGTAGCAATGCCAAACAGCGGTGATTCAAACACAAGTGCACCTTGCAGTCCAGCATCCCAACCACTTGGAAACAATGGGTAGGCACATTGACGCCGATTTTTGCATTTTCGCATGAGTTATAACTGAACTATTTGGTCTTTCACAGGCAATACGACCAATTTCAAACGACTGAATACTATCTCAATCCATCGATTCAGCAACATTTTGAACAGTTTTCATTGGCAAGTATTTTTTTCACTTTACGCCGTTTTTAAGAGCATTTTAAGATTGTGCCCATGCATTTGTTTGAAATTTTTAATTCGATACACCACTCAGAAAGCCTTTTGAGCAAATGAGCAATTTTTTCTAAAAATTTATACGAATTAGTTTTTTTTTTGTAGAAACGTTTTCCATTTTAAAATCTTTTTTCAACAAATCAAACTTCTATTTACGCTCGTCGTGTAGCTTTTTTTCAATTAGTTTTGGTTTTGCTTGAAAATCAGATATGACGCCTTTTTAAAAAATCGTTTTAGATTATTTTAAATAGAGTTTTCCTTGAAACAGTCGACTTCTCCTTATTCTTCCTTCTAATGCTGAGTTTTTCAAAGTTACCCCGTTAAGAAGACGAGTCGTTTTAATTGGAAAATACAAACCTCACACTCAGGGACTTTTTTACCGGGAGCAGAGTGGTGCAATGTACCAGAGCGCAAACGATTTGAGGGCGCACAAGAGCGCCATATGATTTTTTTTAGGTCTTTTAAATTCAAATCGAACGAGAGAAGTAAAGGCGCGAAATTCTATTGTCTCCACATGACACCGCTTCTGGCACTCGCGCACTTCGGCGCTCTTGTTCGATTTGAGTTATAAATAACTAAAACAGCAGTTCCGTGTTTGCGTGCTCCCAAAATGAAATCCGAAAAAAAAGATATATTTTAATAAGCCAATGAAAAATAGCATTCAAGAATAGAAAAGACCAAAAAAAAATCCGCTCGCGCCGCTTTTAAATATCTACAAAAGGGCCAAAATCCTTATGGTAATGATATCATTAGCATATAGTGCCTACAGATCCTTTTCTTGGAAGAGGGGTTCTGGGAAAATTTCGCATGCTCTTCGAAAATTGTGTCTTTCAAAAAATCATGTCTGGCTGCCCTACTGTTTCAATTAGAGGCACTAAGAAATTTTTGCACCATGGCACGGGCGGTGCAAAAAAAGTCACTGCTCAGTGCTCACACTCTGACTCAATTGCTTTTGCATAATTTGCTTTGGTCCATGTTTATTCCCACCACATAACCATAAACGATTATAAACCATGGCTTTTAGCTTGGTCCAAAATCATTCGTTGATGCATAGTGAGTGTATCCAGTTAAGATAAAATGTAATTTCTTCAAAGAAAAAACCAATCGTTCGTCATGCAAAATGATTTGAGTGCATGTGCCGCTTATGATATTCTTTAATTCTAACGGAATGTCTTTTCTAGATATTTTTTGAGTGTATTTTATTTTTATCAATGTTTTATTGCGTATTTCATGCTTCCAAATTTGATTTTAAAAAAAAACCAATCATTTTGCAATTAAAAATCATTTTAGGGAACGGTAAGTCATTTGAAACATTGATTTTTATGGTTTTGCACGCAATTATCGTTTCAATCTCAAGCACTTTATAGTTGATTTTTTTCTCCTCAATTCTTTAAAACGACCTACGGTTCCTTCTGCTAGTTTTAACTTTCTTCGCTTATATATTGCCTTGTTACTTGAGCATCCTTTTTTTGTTTCGTCTCTCTTCTTTCGCAAGACAATTTTTTTCCTGAATGCAATATAAGTAGACAGAGATTTTTTTATTTTCAAAAAATCATTGACATTTTTTTTGCACCGTTATACACAATATATAGAAGTTTAATTCATTAAATGATAACAATATAAAATCAATTTGCTCGATTTATCTTCATTGAAACTGAAAGTAACGATTTGATTCACTTTTTTACGTGCTGCTTGCAATCAAACAAACAAATATTGCTAACATATAAAAAAAAAGGATTGGGCGGCACTTGTTAACACGTTGGTTGAGTCGGGTTGTACGTGGACTGCACAAGTTCAGGTGGTAGATAAAACGCAATAATTCAACATACGCTCTTTATTTTGTCATCTTATTTAGATTTTTTTTTTCGTTGACTTAAAGAGAGAATAAAAAAACCAGTCAAATGTTTCGAGCAAAGTGCAATTTTGGTTTTTTCCCTTGTTTTTAAAAATATTTTTGTTTTCTTTTGTTTGAGTTAAGGTAGAGCTCGACATTGATCCGAAAAAAATTCATGTAGAATTTTAATTTTAATTTCAATTGTATAATTTGATTTTAAAATGAACGAAATGTTTGACCATCAGAAATATAATTGGCTTTTGTTTTACTCTATGTCAACAGGTTGATAATCCGTTAACCGATTATTCAGCAAATTCACCTTTGAACCAGCCATATTCACCGGTATGAAATGATTTATCTTATAAAATCAAATGCATTACAGCTAGGAATAATATCAACTTCCATTTGTTGAAGCATTTGCTGAAAATTTAGAATGAAAAAAAAATATTTAAGAAAATCCGAACTAAACACCATTTCGAAATTCTTGTCAACAGTACGACGACGGCAGTTTTATACCAGTTTCTGGCTTAGACACGATACAAACGAATCAAATGCAAATATCATCATCAATGGGCCTTTCAAATCCGAATATTAATTTAAATTCAACCACGATGGCCAACGATGGAACAAACCATGTGAATCAAACGAATCAAGCGCATATGCAGCAGCCGTTGCATTCGCCGACGTCGCCGCAACATCAAAACACATCGCAAAATCAACAAGCGTCCAATTCACATCATCAGCAGATGACGCAAAATTCGCAAAATCAACAGCATGGCCCACAAACGCCGAACACACCAACAAGTATACCCGAAATTATATTCACGGACTTTTCAGGATCTAGTGAATTGACAAAAGGTAACATTCTATTTCGCTAGGCTTTAGACTCTAGCCTGAAGTCTAACAGAAAATAAAAAAAGAAAAGTCGAAAAAATACGGGCGAACACTTTTAAAAGGCGAATCCTTACTAAAACACCAATCATCATTTGATTAGATAGTATTTTTTTTTCTTTTTCAATTTTCAAAGGTGGACAATGTTTATTTGAATTGAAATAGATCAGTTTTATATACATACCCTTTCAATATACCAATATACCATTCATAAAATACCGATGAACGAAATATCGGTGGATTTGAAATCAATAGTAACGTAAAATTGCATGAATGTAGACATCGAACATTATGAAGCGGTCCAACCGTGCAATTGATGCACTCAGCATTCATGGCGGTGGTGGTGTAGAGGTTAGCACACTTAAGCGTTAGTCGGGTGGTCTAAGGTTCTATTCCGCAGTCGTCGAAAAATCTTTTCTCTGAAAAATTACATATGAAAATATGTTCTATTGACGAGAATTGATTTACCGTGGCTGTTGTGTGTGTTGGTTGTTCGAAGAAAAAAAAATTCTGCATCGAATTGAAACAGTGTAAATCACTGCCTTAGTTTGATGTGAGAGTGATGACGTGGCATAGTGTAAGATGGTTTTCAAGCAATGCAATGTGAATAACGATTTCAAATTACAAAATAATCTGATGGGACTAATTAATCCCGACGATTCGCTGGAAATTACCATATCAATATGGATTTTTAGTTAAAACCGTACTGTAATTGGAAATAATTCAGTACACATACGGTCTCTTAGCTCAATACAACTACCTAAAAATGTTCGTATTAAATCAGAGCCGTCACCTCACCTCACCTCACCGTTGCTTGTGTATAAAGCAAGTAACACAACCATTCATACCTTTACTGTGTGCTCGAACATTTTCCACTTTTGAATGGTTTCTTTATTTCTTTTTCTTATGAATTCCAGGGCATTTATTAAGCCATTTTATTGAATATTAGTTTTTTAGGATGAATGGTTCAATTTGATTTTTCAACACTTTTAATTTTCGCTATAATTAAACCGATTCTTTTTTTTTTCAAATTGCAATTGTATTTATTGGTTCTTTTTTGTTATTATTTCCTTTTGTAAAATGCTGAATTTCATTTTTTTTATTATTTTTGCGTAATTTGCTTATCTTTACTTTAATTTTGTAGTTTTGATTTTTCATTTTGGGTTATTTAGTTGAACTATGTAATGTTTTGTTTTTAAGTTACTTCTTTCGAGTAAAATTTAGAGATAAATAAATCAAATTAAAAATAATTTTTCTAGAGTATTATCGACCGAAATTGCAAAAAAAAAAACATGTGCTTTCGGCTGTGAATTATTCCTTTTTTTCTGTTTATTATTAAATAATTCATAATCATAATTGCTCTGCAAATTGTTTCCCATTTAGCTGAATCCACAATGTTTTTTTCTCTTTTCTTTTTCTTCTATATATAATCTGTCTGTCACACACACACACCATGAATATCGAATATTTCCATTCGACCGCGTGATGCTAAAACAAAATAAATTTAAAAAAATATCCATTATTTCGTGCTGGCATACAAACACACTCACACACACATAGACTTATTCGATCAACCAATTGAATTGGAATTAGGAACAATGGATTTCGCTGGATTTCAAATGTTATCGGATCCGAATGCAACAATGATTGCAGATCCAACTATCGAAGATAGCTTTAGGAGAGATTTAAATTAAGTCCAATTTACAAAAAAAAAGAGATAAAAAGAAATAAGTATAGAAAACAAATGCAAGAAGCAAAATGAAATGCCATTATGTTCTTGGTTCTCATCGGGGGTCGAGCTGATGTTTGCCGGGACAATAATCTACGTCAAAGTGCAAATTAACGTAAACGAAAAGCCGAATTAAGCTGAAGAAGTCGAAATAGAGAGAGAGAGAGAGAGAGAGAGAGAGAGAGAGAGAGAGAGAGATAAATCAGATGTAGAAGAACTCACTGCTCTGCGAAGAAGCTTATTCTCCCGGATGAACACCACTTGACCGTAAGAGTAGATATGTTTTTGTTAGATACAAATGGATTTTATTTAAATGAATGAAGAAAAAAGCAAAGAAATTAAGAAATTATCATAAAAGTAATTATATGAATTCACAAAACGACACACCGAATATGTGCAGTTTAGACTTTCATTTTTTTGTTTTGTAAATAATGGGATTTAAAAAGAAAAAAACACACACAATCGTACGAGAGATGAAACAAACAAATTTATCGAAATTGGCATACAGTATTTATAATTATGCTGATTGAATAGAAAACGACGAGTTGATGCAATTTAAAATTGAAAAAAAAATCCGAAGGATACACGTGTTTTTGTTACACCGCGTTCACTTGAGTCAGTGAAGATTTGAAGAAGAAAGAGAAAACATTTAGCAGAAGCATTTCAGTTTGGTTCGAAAATAAAACAAACATGAAGATTTGAACGGGAGGGGAAAAAACAAATCAATTGCGAAATTAATTCCGGAAGTAATATTGATCGAAAACGATTTTTTTTTTTGTGAATATGCACACGTTACATTTTCAATGACTATTTGTGAATAATTCCGTCCAACATCCAATTACAATTCGTATGTTTTTTTTTTTGTAATTTTTGAAATGAAAGCGTTCGATTCCGTAAAGTATTTCCACAAAAAAGAGAACAAAAGAAAATCGCTTATTTTCTAAAACGGTCACAACGGACTTCAATTTCGTTTTGTATTTTTTTTTTCATCCCCAAAAAGAAATTGACGCCAGTTTAGTGCTGGTTTGCTGCTCTGACACCACATTACACACAGTATGCTGCCGCTTTGCCGCTCTCACACTACAGCATGTAGTGTAGTGTGGTGTGAGAGCAGCAAACCAGCGCTAAACTGGTGTCAATTTCTTTTTGGGTCGTTTCGTTTGTCAACTTCAATCGAAGTGAATCTTTTTTTTCGCGCGGTAAACGGTTTCAATCAATTCTATTTGTTTTTCAATTGAGAGAATATATTTCAATTTCTATGGAGGAATAATTGAATTCGCACATTCATTGGGACTTATGAATTCTCTGACTCGATTCGGATTGGGGACAAAAAGATGTCAATATACTGAACAAAAACACCTATATTTCAACGCTGAATGCAGACCAGAAATCTGTTGAATATACAAAAAAAAAAGACACAAAACCAAAATCCATTTTTTTACATCCAAATTTCTCTTTGTATTTTAAAAAAGAAGAAAAAAAATCTTTTGTCTTATTTTTTGGGGGTTTGAATAGAGAGCATCGGCGAAACCAAATAATGTAATTCAATCGTGAACAGAAATAGAAAAAGTAAACGTGAAAGAAATGTACAACTTAAATGTGAATGGAATGCCGTAAAAATGGAAAAAAAAACCTAAATAAATAAGCGATGTTAATTGGCATGCATTTTGCTCGGAAGTTTGTGGTGCCGTGTGTCATATGGACCGTCATTTTATTAACGATCTTGTGAAACAACAGCCACAAAACAAAAACAAACAAACATAAAATTAATACATTGTCGTGTATGAATGTAGATCGATGTGAATCAATAACAATTCTTTTTTATTCCTTCTGTTGTTATAAAATGGCAAACAAAATAGCGACGAACAGTTGAGCAAGTAAAGTAAACAGAAACAAATAAATATAAAATCACAATTTTGTCAGTAAAAATTTAAGTAACAAGAGAGAGAGAGAGAGAGAGAGAGAGAGAGAGAGAGAGAGAGAGAGAGAGAGAGAGAGGGAGAGAGAGAGGAACACTTCGAATAATATCATCAGTAAACAATTGTCACAAAACGCTATTCTATTATCAAATCTTTTCGCATACAGAGTCTGAACATTTAATAGAATTAAAAAAAAATATCAACAACAACAACAAAACACAGAAATGAGCATAAAAACAACAACATTTGATTCAATTTCTCTTCTTTTCTTTTTTTCCGTTAAAAATAAAACCGAAAAACAAAGAAAAAAAATAATAATCATTATAATTACGATAGTGGAAAAAATGTGTATAATTGTCAATCACACACAAATTTTTTAAACATTCTGCACAAAAAAAGGGAAGTTAATCTAATAGAGAGGAAAAAAACAAAAATCGTTAATCATGGAAGTCGAATTTGTATGTAACAAATAAATGTTCATTGAGAGCAAATAAAAAACAAAAACAAAGCGCGCTTTCGACTTGAGCGGCCGTTTATGCAAATAACACGCAGCTTCAAAACAAAAATCTGTCAAAACACACACACACACAAAATCACACACATACAAATCGTTACGCAAGCCCCTTAAATTCGTTCCGTTTCCATTCAAAGTTCTCTCAATTGTTCTTTCTTTCTTGGATTGACTTGAATGTGTAGAAAAATAAGCAGTGCTGATGCAAGCACCAATCTCATGATATTTTTTCTACTATACGTTCTTGAAAAATGTCATTTGCCTCTGTTAAGCAAAGATAGAAAAAAAACCAAAAAAAAAAAATTACTGCACACGTGTAAGATAACTAAGCCTTTTGATTGTGCTAAACGTGTCTTATTTAAGAAAATGTTAAATATTTGTTCTTCCTTTCGGGATTTTACTCTTTTTTAAGTGTATTTTCGGATATCAACCTCATTTAAGAAAGATGTGTAACATTTTTCCAATGAAAACTCTCTCCTCTCTTCGATTTTTTTACAGGAATCGTCATCCAATTTCCATTCAAATGCCACGGAACGCAATCGTATCGACTTGCTTGTTTAGTTTCTGGGTAAAAAAAAATGTGTTTGAATGGAAAATTCAACGTATTTCTCATCGATATAATAGTCTGTAATAAGTTTCATGAAACCATTTATTTATAATCTGTTTTCTACATTCGACACCCCCTTCCTCCGTCAACAGAACATATATGTTGTCAATTCTTTGTATGAAATGGAACAATCTCTATAATTATTGCTTCTAATGCTAACGAAAAAAAAGATCGGAACTCACTGCGATCGAAAAGGATTGGAATTGGGCCATCATACCTACACAAAGACTGTTTGTAAGAAAAGAAACTCATTATTGCTGTGTGCGTTAAACCTGATTACATGATAATATAGTTGAATTTCAGCAAATATTACATTTCATTGTGATTCATTATAATGCTATCGTACCATATATTACTAACACATAACCAGAAAAGGAAAAAAAAGAAGCAAATCTGATTTTGTTTTCATTGTGAATATCGATGCAAGCAATTAATAGCCAGCATTTTCTGAACCACCATTTCACATATAGTCAATATGTACGTTGACAATTTTCACAAATCTACTAAACGAAAATATTAAATAAAAACCAATGAATCCCCTTTTCTAAAATAATTGGTTTCGTCATCAAATGTTCAGAATAATACAAGTAAAACAAACCGAATCAAATCATGTTTTAACATTGAATTTTAGATTGAATCGCGCACCACCATAATCCATGTAATAAATGGCACAACAATACTTTCGTCTTATTCACTGTTGCCGTCTTCAATTTTGAAAGAGAAAAACCTAAACGAGAAGAACAAACGAAGCAAACCATGTTTACAGTAATTTTGATAGTTTCCACGGTCCACCCACCATCCACGATTTTTCATTTGGATGGATTGTTTGGGCTCATCATATCAGCTTTTTGTCTCAATTAGCCAGCATTGGTCAGGGGAAAAACGACAAAGAAACGAACGAGAAACAAAAATGCATGATTCGGTTTGATAGATTCGAAGCACCAAACAGCACAAAATAAGCTGAAGTATGAATATTCCATGATTATTTATCACATGTTATTTGAATTGAATGTGAAAAACACACTCACTCACATACACACGCATTCAAATAAACCGGATTCTAGAGCTCTAGCATTCAGAATGGCAAAGAAATCGAGGAAAATAAACAACAAGTGAAAACAAAACAAATATTTACGGACATAAAAAATCAAGAGGGAAGAAAAAGAAAAGAAACTTCTTCAACATTTAATGTATTGCAAAGAAGCTAGACTTAGTGGCAATTTAAAAGAGAAACACCTCGGTAGAATTCATTGCTACACAGCGACAAATGGATCTTTTGACTTCGGATTTAAACAATTTTTACATTTAAATTTCAGAAGAATAAGAAGAAAAACACTTACACTTACTTTTTACTGTTTAAAATAAACAGCGTTTTATTAAGAAATCATTGATTTTCTCTCTCTTTTTTTCTGTCAATTTAATAGAAATACATTTATTTTTATTGTCAAATCGTTGTAACATATTATCATCTTTGAGGGACTATGAAAGAGAATGAATTAATAAAAATCGATTATTAAAATCTATGCATAAAAAAAACTGAACTGAATGTTATTTTGAGTTGTTTTTTTTTCGTTCTTCTTTTTCAATGACTACATGTTACATGTGAAATTGACCACGTCAGCATTGGCCGCTGCCCCGGCAAAAGAAGAAAATAAATCAGAATGAAAATGACAAGAAAATTGTATATTGACAAGATTGAGAATTTTTTTCTCTCGTCACAAAATATATCAAATGTTTCTATTTGTTTATTAATGCTTATCAATTTTTATCATCGTCTGAATGTACCTATATCCTAAGAATTTTATTTCTAGTTAAATAAAAACAAAAATTCTATTTAAAAAAACCAACAACAAGAAAAAGTATTCACAATCTGGATCATCCATCGATCGAACCGTTGCAAACAACACACACACACACACACACACACACGCACTACTTGATGCAATTAACGTGCTAGGTGCAGTGCATCTCTGACTCAATCTGCTCTGAACTGGGCCACATTTTGAAATGCAGTTGATTCATGTCGAATTCGTTTCGGTACCATCTCAGTACTTACAAACAAAAACAAAATGAATACTTTTAAGAAACGCACAAAAAAAATTCTCAATTTGTTTTTCTAATTTCTAAAATCGTTACGGAAATTTCTCCGGTGGAATCAATGATAATGATTTGAGCGATAAGTGGGAAATTTATGTTCCAAACACATAATTATAATCTTGTTGAGCGCCGTGACACAATTCGAATAGCATTGATATCAACTGTATGGAAAAGCCAAAATGCATGAAAGTCAATATTGGACACATATCGATTGCATTATAAACATTATATGTTTACGGCGAGATATCGGTGTGACTTTCAACGTGCGGCTTAATCTCATTATTGAGATGAAAGGTAAATAAAACGAAACAACAACAACCAACCAGAAAAAACAACAACACAAACAAATGAGAATATAAAATAGACAATTATGACAAATTTTCGATAGCTAGCAAAACAAAATTAGATCAAATAATGGTGCTAAATAAAAGGAATACACGACGGAAAAGAAAATGCAACAAAACGGTAAAAAATGATCGCGCGAAACGCCGATTGAACGCATCTCTAAATTGAGATGTGTGACAATCGAACTACGAATACCGGGATGACCACAGTTGATAATGTGCAACAAAAAAAACCGTTTAGGAAGATGAAGATGAAAAAAATTTATTTAAAATTAAAACAAAAACGAAAAATGGAAGATTTAAACATTTGAAAATAAGTGAAAACACAAGAGGAAAAAAAAACAAAAAAATATTTGAGAAATTTTATCTTTTGAATGTTCATATAGAATTTCAATCTTTACGATCAACATGACATGCAAATCTTTTAAAAAATGACTTTTAAAAATGACAAAAAAAAACAAACACACAGAATTTTAATAGCATTAAAAATCTATTCATGGAAATAAAAAACGATTTCACGATATAATAATAATAATATATAAATGTCTTTGAACTAAAGTTTACACAAATTGAGTTTTCATTGGTGTGTCTAAATTATAATTATAGCCCATGGAAGGTGACAAAGGTGAGTTTTTCTTTTCCTTTTCTTCTATTTTTGACGACCATTCAACGCCAATCCAAATATAATAAATAGCACTGAATAGCATATCTGTGATTTTATTGCCAAAATACGGGAGCTAATCATGTGTGATTTGATGTGTTTACAAACAAATTCCGATTTTCGGTCAAATCGGATGACATTTCACACTTGCACACCATGCGGCACAGAGTGTATCAATCAAAATGCTATTTGAATGTTTGACGTTTAACAAACGGCTGTCGTCGAAAAACCAATTGTAGCTTCAGCTGTCACACTTTACCTACGATCCAAATTGTATTTGTTGTTCACCTTTGGAAGTTAGATGTATCGCATCCACCTGTGAATCGCTAACGATTTTTTTCTATCTATTGCTACCTCCATGTGTGTTTAGTTTAGTTTTCTAGTAGTCTAGTCCAATATTTTCTGATTTAAAAAAAAAAAAACGTCATTTCTACCACGTAGGTACATTGCTCGTAAATCGACCCAACGTAAGTACTATATAAAAACGGCCTAGTGACGCATACAAGTTTATCAATTTTGGTTCAAATAATTCTCTTATCATTTTTCCGATATATACGCTCGACTAAATGAACAATAACAATGATCGCCTTGCACGTCAATGGACATATTGAAGTACTTAGGCTAGTACTAGCCGATCAAACACACAAAGGCGTTGTTAATCAGTTTGAGTCAGTTTCGTTCGACAAAACAAGCAATTTACAATTGAAGTAGACCAACAAAGTTTGGAAATTTTACCAAAGTAAATCCGAGTAGTTCGTTCTCAAAGTAATCGTGTGCCATTTTTTTCATACATCCTTCTTCAGAATTATTTGATTTGGAAACGGTGTGACGAAACCGATTGATGTATTAGTGCCGCAAACATAAAAACAAACGAAATAAGAAGGAGCCAATAATAATTTATGTGCACTTTGAGTATGGAAAACGGTGTTTTGCTGGTGGTGCCGGACGAAAATTACGGAAAATCTCAACACATTCGAAAATTCATCTAAAAATAAACCGTGCGGAGTTTCTGATAAAGCAAACGACAAGAGCGAAACGAAAAAAAAAATTACACGAAACTGTAACGAAGACGAATTATTGTCGAAATTGATGCAAATGTAAACCGGTGGTTTACACAACAAACAAACACTCTCGTCCCAACAACACACTCACACACCACTCGCTCTATATGGGTTAAACAACGTTCCGTTTTGAACTCGTTTCGACTGTGCCGATTAGCAGAGCGACGACCATCCAAATTGTACACTTAGATTTTACCAGAAAAATCATGATGATGAACAACAGCAATGGTAAATTGAAAGCAACAACAAAACAAACGATTTCTTAAATGAAATATGGCGAAAATATTCCGCACATAACAAACAGTTCTCAGTTTTTCTTTTCTCCGCGCCTCCAACTTATCAGTCAGACAATCGGCAACCAATTCAAATTGTTCGAGATAAACTGTGACTATCGGAGAATGTTCTTAAAACATGACTCACACAGCCCGTGTTTGAAAATTAGTTTTTTTATGGTTTAAATTACCACGAATAATCATCTGATGACTTTATAGAATATACCTTGATCTACCACTATTACGTATTTTGATGACTCTTTGCTTACAGAATGATATTCATGAAATGTGCACTTAAACATGTCCTTACTTAGTACAGTCTTATCTTTAGAATCATGCGATATCAATACATTCCGTACATATGCTAAAATTGATAGTAAAACGAATAGCATTCGCGTAGCACGAAAAGAAAGCCAACCTCATTTATTTTATCAATGATTTACTATTTGCTGACACTTTGTTCTGATAAGAATTATCAATCATTGCCAAGTCATTGTCTCGTCAAATCTTTGGACTAAATTCTTTGTAAATATCACTTTCACTGCATCATCACGCACGCCCTTTGCTTTTGTAGTGAGAAAAGAACGAGCACAACTATTTACACGTATAAAATGGACTTATGATTCATATGTTATTCAATTGTTTATGATTTAAAATTATTTGTTGGTTTCACCACAAATTTCCCTTTCATGTCTCGATCTTTGGAATAGTTTTCACAAGAATCGAATGTAACTTTGATAAAATTTTGAATCAAATCACAAAGATAATTTTCTGTAGAAAATAGAGATGGCGTTTTCGTCAAGCGAAACATAACGAAAAAAAAAAGTTCGATTCGCAATGCAGACGGTTGAAGACATAAAGAGAGAGAGAGAGAGAGTGGGTTAAATTTTGAAATAGTTTCGACCAGTGCTTAAAATAGATACGCACAGAAATACGATTGTACAACAAAGACAAGTGATGGAGACCTGGTCACCGGATCATCTATTAGAATTGGATCGTCGATTCAAACAATGTTTTCTTTTCGTAAAATCTACTCCGAATGATTGATGAAAAAGTTTAAACTGACGATTATTCGTTGTTAATTTCAAGAATTTTCATCGAGATATGGATATGGGGATTTGGACTTGGAAAATGGATACTATGGCAGCTGTGATCACGATCATTTTGGACCATCATCAAGCTTGGGATTTATTGGGCAAAGGTAACTTGAAAATTGGTTCGACTCATGTCAATCGGTTCATATCAGCTCATTCTCATTGCAGGGCATTCGTAAGACATCGTTTGAATGCTGTTGACGATCGAACACCTTTGTTGAATGGATCGAATCGTTTGCGACCAAATTGCATAGATGCAAGAGTTTTCTCACTTGGTGTACTGTTCATCGGAGGGATCACCGTGGGTGGATACATGTTATATCAGCAAGGTGCTTACATTCTATCTATTCGGTTTTGTTTATATGACATTTAAATTATTTATTGATGTCAGACCGTCCATGGCCGATGACAACGGCTGGTATGTGGCTAGATTTTGTCAATCGGGAGGATTGGGGAGCCGCTAATTTTCCCATTGGCCGTCGTTTATCTAGCAATAATGTGGTCCACGTACTGTTGCATCATACTGCTACTGAAAATTGCTTCGATTTATCAACATGCAAAATGTTTGTGTACAATTATCAGGTGCTTGTGCTTCCCATCAGCTGTGAAACTGACGTTATAGTGGTGAATATTTTCATTTTGTAGAAATGGTGGAAGCAAACGGAAAATTGCGATATCCCATTTAATTACTTGGTCGGCGGTGATGGGAGAGCATATGAAGCCAGAGGATGGTCCGTTGAAAGTGATTACTCGCCTATTCATAGCAATAGTAGTCTGTCGATTGCTTTTATTGGTAAGTGGATGCACTCGGTTGAGTTGACACTGCACAACATGTTTAAACATTTTATTATCAAGCCGAGTGTCAATGATTGAATAAAACAATGACACAGACCTATTTGCATACTCATTCACATGATTTTTCATCAAATTGTCAATTACATTTGAACAGGTAATTTTACAAAAACCATGCCATCGGTAAAACAACTTGATGCAGCGCGAGCATTGATTTTGGAGCTGAAATTTCAACAGAAAATAGCCAAGAACTATCACATAACAGGCATTAGCTACCATAAAAGAGCACACCATGATGCCGCCGCACTATTTCAAGAAACATCCAATTGGCAGTGTTGGGACGAAGTGTATACTGTTTCACATTCATGACAAAATGAAATTTACGTTTTAAACAAATGTTCATTGATTTATTCCGTATAGATTTCTTTTTTTTCTACATAAATGGACAAATAAAGAGACAAAAACGAAGAGATTTTTTTATTATTAAAAAAACACATTTAACTTTATTTCCATTGGTACCTACAACTGAACCTATTGGCTTCTAGAAATCTTAAATTAGAATTCAAATCTCACGGCCGCACACAGAATTCGGGCTACTATACGCACCCATCGGCTTCAACACAGTATTCATAAGGACATGAGTAGGAAGGAAGTAATAGGTGTAAAGGATAATTGGGCGCATATCAAAAAGAAAAGAATAATGAAATGGTATGGAATGTAAAGTAACTTAATTTGAAAAGAATTGCACTTGCAATACAGTTTCATGTTCGTATAATTTATCAACCTAAAATTGAACAAACGATTCGATGAAATGTTGGTGGTGTTAAGCGCTTTGAGCTAAACGCATCTTCAAACTAAGCAAACTACTAGATGAACGTGGGAGTCGAGTGACTCTTGACTCAACGGGAATTTTTGTCAATTTAGCAGCACGTTTAGCTCTTAATATAGACAATTTTATTTCCCGGTAAAACCTTGAACGTGTCCATACCGAGATATAATGTGGTTTTTCGTCAAATGGATCCAGCTATCAGTTTGTTCAAGCTTTACTATGCCTCTCTTCGGAAGAACATTGAACCTATTTTAGAACAATACCTCTCTTTTTATTGCGATTGATTCAACTGTCCCCCAATTCTTTTGAACAAGTCGATCGCTTGATATGCATTCTAATAGATGCAACATTTTGGTCTTTAACACATCGTTAACCGGTAAAATTCATTAAACAATAATACATATTACAATTCTAATCAAAGTTTTTTTTTCTGAATACATTTTGGCATTTGTTTTTTTGCCGAGTTGCAAAACAACCAAACGGATTTGCGTGCTCGGAAATTGTCTAACGCCTCAACCCTAATCGACTTCTAATTTTCGAAAACTGCCTGAAATTGATTCGAAATTGGCTTGCATTGAATTTATACTATTTTTGTTGTTGTTATTGTTGTTTTTATCGTGACGACGAGTAATGCCACGATCACTGTGCAAAATCATTTGGTCTAAAGCGATTAAGACGTCTCGTTTGGCTTCCATTTCGGATGTCCAATATTCGATCATTTCATTCATCGGAATGTTACCGCCCAATTCGACTGGCAAACACGATTTGTCCACTTTTTTTTGCAATTCAAACATGTTTGTGTGCACTTGGAAGCGATCCTTCATTTTGGCACTAACTTTCGATTTAGCAAAGTCTAGTACGAATTTCACGGCATGCGGTACGTTGATCAAATGAACGGCTTTGTGACGGGCAGGCACCGATTGTTCGCCCCAGTTGAGAATGCGCGAAAAATCGCTTGGACTCCAATTGGTGATGTGAGCGGCAGTGATTCCGGTGATATCGCAGATATGAGTGAATCCAAGCACCTGATTCTCGGGATCTTCAAGCAATGTTTCGAGTGCAACAAAATATGCCTTCGCCATATCGTAGCTGGTGTATATTTTGGGATTGAAACAAGCTGCAAAGATCATTTTGGATTATTATTTTTTTTTTTGGTCTTGATTAGACACACATGAAAACAATTTTATTCAAAAAAAAATAAAAAGTCGGAATGGGTAAAGCAAATAGAATTGAATAGCAAACTCTTACATGCACGAATAATAATAACACGGCGTCCGTTTTGATCGCGAACAGGTGAAACGGTTAAATATCCATTGGTCAGAATTTCATGTACGGATTTGCTCTTGTAGTCCAAATTAGCGGTCATTTGTGGGAAAACTCGTTTCAAATTCAAATACTTGAGAATAATCTGTTGAGCCATTGGTACGCTGAATTTTTTCGCACGCAAAAATCGTAATAAAAATCGATCGTCGGTGCGCACATTTTCCACATCCTCATTCTTATTGAGCCAATTGCGCAACTGTTCCAAACACTGTTCGCGAGCACTTCGATCTTCGCGCAGCTCCTTGCGTGCCATTTTCAACGCCAAATCACTCAACTCCAATTCCTTGTCCGATTTATCTTTAACACTTATTTTCGAGCTGCGCCATGTATGCTTCAAAATATCGGCCGCCATTTTATTGATCAAAGTTTACACCTTTTGTTTTCACACAACGCACGTTATTTGATTTGCACGAATTTGGAACTGAAATGATGGAAAATAAAATCAAAACATTAATTTATTTGTGGTTTGTTACACAGTTTTGATTTGAAACGAGAAAAAATGAACTAACGAATTAAAAAGTCTTTCTATGGTTAGGCAGCACAAATTCTGCAAGTTCTTTCGGTAGTAGTCATAAACATACTGATATTCAAAAAAGAGTTGCGTAAAACAGACGATTATATATAAACACACACGTCTCAACCATACTATATGACTGTTCCAAAAAATGGTGGGGTCGGTTATTTTCTAAACATCATTTGAAAACTGGATTCTATGGTAAATTTGATTCTAATGTCCAAAAAAATATCTGTGAACTCTCATTATCAGTCAGTTACGCATTGAATTGGGTTTTTACATTCAATTCAAAGATCAATACGTGGGTTCTTTTTGTGGTTTATATCATGTATTCATTCTTCTCTATTCATTTCCAAAACTATGCACCAAAATTCGCCGATGTATTTAGACTTTGACTATATGGCATCACGTAAACCATAACCTTGACTCCTGCGATCTAATGGACAGCAAGTAAAAGCTATGAAGAAATCTAACTTGATCTTATGATTATTTCACACAGAGAAAAAAAAACTATGACAATCATTTTGGGTAATAACTGGTTATGGAATAGGAATTACCATTTGACAAAGTAAAAAAGAAGCGAATTCATCCGATTAAAAAAAAAAAATTGGAAATTGCATCTCTCAGCTACCGATTCCGGTTTTTTCTTCTTTTCCACTCTCTTCTAATTTACTAATTATTGTTTCGGACAAATTGACGAATAAAAAAAAAACTTGCTGAATAGAAGCCATGTATGTGGTTATAAAATGACATCAATCAAACTTAAAACAAAAACGGGAGATAATAATCGCCATTCGTTGGTTCGAATGCATGTATCCAAATGAGATAATGGCCATTATTAAATAATCATCGGAATACCTAATCGACGCAATCGACACAAGACAAAGAAACGATAAAAAAAACATACTATGCGCTCTGCGGAACAGAAAGAGAGATAAATGTTTGCTCGGCACACTTTTCCATGAGCATTTGTATACATAAATCAACTGATTGAAAATTAAAAAAAAAATGGGCGAATGAACGAACAAGTATGTTAAGGCGTGTGTATGAGTGAAATGAACGAATTCACCGAAAATCAAAAATAAAAACAACCAAATCAAAAGAAAACGAAAGTTGCTTTTCATCTAAAGCAAAAAAAAACAAGTCACTCGGACAGATTTACTTTTTGCTCTCATGAATTTCACGCGCTCGATTGCGCTGAACTCTTGTCCCGCGCACGCGTATGCGTGTGTATTCCAGCTCCAGCATTGGGTTCGGAGCTGGATACTGATATGAAGCAAGGGAGCAGAAGAAGCCGGTGCATACAGCATACCGATTGCGAGAAAAAGAAAAAACTGCTTGATAAATTGAATCGAAATGAAAGAGAAATCGTATTTGAAAAATGAGAAAGTACGAACAATTGTAAGTGATTACTAATGGAATGACATTGCGTAAACGACTGATTTTTTGGGTATTTATTTTCTTTTTCGTGTGTTATTGTTGTTGGTGTCGCAGCGGTGAAAGAAAACAGGTGACGAATGATTTAAAATTCTTAAGACGAAAAATGATTGTGCACCGCACGATCTCGCATCCATTTATTTGATCAGATTGAGAAAGCCAATACCGTTTATACAACGTAAATATTTCACAACGCAATAAAAAATGATCTATTCAATAGAATAGCCGCTGGCATCTTTAAATGCCAATAAAGTAATAATGGGGTGGCTATTATTATTTGCCGTATGACCAATATTTCATCTTTAAACATTCATTCATTGTCAGAAGAATGCTGTAGTTAATTTGGTTTGCTTTTTATTCCCATTTACAGCCCAGCCTCAATAACTATTGTTGGAGAGAAAGAAAGAAAAATTGACAAGCCAATAATGGATTCGCAGACACCCAACAGCGGCCAGAGAGAAAGCAATTGGTTCAGCGATTTTGAAACCATAAAAATCAAAGGAATTCACATGAAGAAGAAAAAAAGGCACACAACATCAACATGACTCGTCAAAAAAAAAATTGGTTGATTTGCTCAGATTATGCAACATTTGATGCGTGTCGCACTTGCACATCACATGAATTTGGGTTAATTATATGCAAAATTGTTCGTTTTATCTCAATTTTGGTAAGGTTAATGTCAAGCCGCATAGATTTTCCATAGATCATGTGCATAGATATTTATCCTGATACACTACCATGTGCTCCAATTCATGATATTTGTATCGAATGCAACCAACTCAAGTACGGACGGCATTCGCATGGACTTGAAATGAAAGTAAAATGGTTGATATTCATTGGTTTAAAAAAAAAAAATCAGATATTCAAATCGGACTGAGCATACAAAATTGAATTGAAGTCAAGACGAAAATTCAATTCAGTCGGCAGTCTTTGTTGTTGAACATTTTTGTCTCCGCCATTAGGTGATTTTTTTTCACATTTGCGCAGATCATCATATGATATTACGACATTCCAGATATTTTATTTTCGTTTTCAATGATAATTCTGGATGTTTTTGGAACGATGAACATCTTGTCTAAATCACCAGCTCATTTGCATAGTGGTTTTCTAACATCGGGTTTTTTTTCGTGTTATTTATTTATTTTGTTGTTGGTTCATTTTGGTTGATGCCATTCATGCGACCATGACGTTGTTCCAAATTGCGTTGTTCTTGGGAGAATGGATTTATCATATCGATTTGTCCATTTTCAAATGAAATGAAATGCAAATTCCTTTATCTATACAATAAATGCTTTTGCCTGCTGCTTGTTTTGATTTGCTCGATTTTGTTTTGTATTTCCAAAAATAACATGAGATAGAAAAATGAGCTGAAATTCAAAGTTCATTATCCATGAATCCAGAAGATGATTCCGATAACGGATGTATGACGATAATTTGAATGGCTTGCAGTTATATTTAAACATGCCAAGCCCAAAATTGTATATACCAGTGTCTGATTATTATAAGCTTGAACACTTCGAACGTGTTTGTTGACGATTTTTTTTCTCTCAAGTTTTTATGTGAAGCCGAAATAAAAGTTTTGAAATTTATACTGTAATTATCTCGATCGATATCTGTGAGTCAATATCAGCGTATAGCCGAGCAAGGCGCATACATGTTTGAGAAAATGCACCCGAATTTTCAATGCTAAATATTCGTTTTTTCAATGAATGTGTGCCTAGTAGGCAGTGCCTACCTCACAAAACATCGTATCATATATTCGAGTAATGTAAAATATAAAAATAACATCGCTGTAATGAAAGACAGAGGCGATCATTGCATAATGGCAACTATTATTCGTGTGTGATCATTCCGCACAGGCCGCATGGCGTGTGTGCGCGCGCTCGCGCGGATTGTGTTTTTTGTGGTCATACACATTGTGTGCGCCGTTCGGAAGAAGCGATGGAAAGTACACACAGCACACATTATCAAACTGTGCCATGTAATTGTTCGTGTTGTGTGTATTGACAGTTAAATATTTAACTGGATCTCTTTGTTGAATTTCATTCGAAATTTATGTATATGGCTTTCTGAAATGTGATCTCTTGCTCTCAGTGGCCAGCAAATTTGTTGGCCGGTGTCGATCTAAAAGCGAAATGTAAACATCAAGAGGCGTAAATAAGAAACAAGAAAACTTAATATGTTGTATGATCACCGCGAAAAGAAAAACAAATTTATACATGAAAATTTACTTACATAGACACACAAGAAGAAAAAAAACAGCGTAATTCACAAACGTGAAATAAGTTACGACAACCGAAAATGACTTCGGGTTTTTTTTTCTCTCTTCTCTTCTTTTCCGAAGTAAAATGCTGGTGAGTTGTAAAAATAAAAGTAATGATGTTGGAGATGACAATGGTACAGCAACATATATGATAGTTGTAGACAATGTAAAAGAAAACCACCATCGGAATGTGAACTGAATGAATTTGACGCGATGTGTACACGGTGTGCGCGCGAAGCTCAGTTCAGAAAAAAAAAGACTACATACGATTGCATAATGTATTTGCCTGTGATATTACACACTGATTGGAATATGTGAAGTGACGATTAAGCTCATGCGACTCTCAATTCGAATAAATGTTGAATTTATTATTCACTGTTCTGAACATGTATTGTGTACACTCTCGTTTTTGGTATAAATTCAACAAGCGCACAATTTTAACAACATAAACAAAGCCCATGCAAACCGAAATCGAAACAAGGTAATTTGTGGTTTGACCGACAAGATAAAAATAGCTTCGTGTTCATGTTCAAAGGAAGTTTAGGTGCTTCTGGAAAAATCTTCGATTAAATCATCAAATTAGGTCGTTGATTCAATACGTGGGCGATTCGGCTTACCAATGACCATTGAAATCAAAACCTCAAACTGAAAAAAAAAACCAGAAAGTGAGTAACCGCAAATTGATTTTTTATGACTGTAATCCACCATATTTGCCAAAATCGAAGAATAAGAATACAAAATGTTAAAGCTTCCAATTATGTGCTTTACGAATCGATAACCATGGACTTCCGTTCAAACATCTAATTATTATTTCATGGAGGCAATCATTTTTCGGTCAATTCCAACTTATCGGTTAGTTTTGTATTTATTTTCGATTTGGGTTTTACAAAACAACAAGATTGATTCAAGCCCAAAACCGCTTTTTTTTCCTTCGCTTTGTTGAAATGAAATAACGGTCACGAATCAAATGTGCGTGCGAAATTGAAATAAATGCGTAAAATTCATCATATTGAACGAAAAACAAAAAATTGCATAAATTGAAAAAAATGACAACAAACGTTTGGATCCGCTATTGCTCAGTCCAACAATATGACGAAGAACGAAGAAGGCGAGAAGAAGAAGAAAAAACCTCCGCGCGCAGGTAATGCTAAAGCAGTTCACGGACAAAAGACACATATTTTATGTCTAATGTCTCGTTTCTGAATACATCGCCGTTTGTACAACCATATGTGATCTACTTGTCACCACATTTGATCATCTGACTACATTTCACAACTGTCTCAAACATTTATTGTTGTTGACAACAATTCTCTCCTCCGTCGTTGTGTTTTTCTTCTTATGTTTTTCGTTGTTCGGTCAGTTTAACTGGTAATAGCATACGGTTTCATGGAGTGCGGTTTCTGAAACGCGCCAAAATGTCTAAATAATTCAGCAAACGCGCGCGCACACACCAACATTAAATTATTGAAATGAATGGCGCATCACAAGCTCGCATAAAATGTCATATTATCAGTGCAATGCCGAATTTCGTATGTATGATTTACTTTTTTTTTTGGGGGGGCAAAGCTGTTAATTAACGAGATGTATCAGTTAGTAATTTGCATTACAATGTGCTCCACTAAAATATATCAACGATTTTGATCGGACTGCATTATCATCAGTTGCTTTTGTAATGAAATTTTATGCCTATTCCAACATACGGCACCGATTAGATTACGTATCGAGAATTAGTTTGGTGGCGTTTTCTTCTTCGCTTCTACGCCAATCTCCCGTATTGCATGGAATGTTGAAACAGCCTGTGTTCGCTTATTGGCTTTGAAGATTTTCCAACTAATCAAAAACTAAAAGGAGTTGACTGCTAAGAGAAATGAGAATGAATTGAACTATTATTATTGAAAAAAGAATCGAATTGAGTTGAAGAGACACCGTCAATATGATGTGATTATGTTATCGGTGTAATGTGATGTGTTTGCTAGAAGAAAGTTATTTTACAACACAATTTTTCGTGTACGGAATGATGACTCTTTCCTCGAACATGGCTTGACCACCGTTCAAAGTGCGATCAATTTTTTGTCATCATATTGGGATGACTTATATATATTGCCAGACAGTTTATGCAAAATGATCACGATGTTGAAATGATTAGCATCCGAATTTCGGAAGAAAATCGTGCAAATCGCATCTTACTAATTAATTTCATGCATTATGCATATTTATGCATACCAAAACACATTTCACACACGTGCCAAGCGAATTCAAACACACGATTCTCTACTATCAGTGCTCACATTCGTCAAGTGGTGAAAAGCATGTCTGATCAATGCTCAGCAAACGCTCACATACACATAGGAAATAGAGCATAATAATTAACGAAAAATTATATCAGCAGCAGCAGCAGCAGAAGTAGTAATAGCACAGCAATGAAAATCCATACGAATATTTGCGGTTTTTATGTTATGGCGCTGAAGAGATGCCAAAACCAACAAGTCGTAAAAATTGAAATTATTGCCATTCAAGGTCGCAAGGAGCTCTTCTTGGTTGTTTGATTTATGCATTACCGTAATAGTTTGTATTAAAAACTGATTTCACTGTGATCATCGACGATGATGCTCACCATATTTTTACTATGGTACTGGAACGCATTAAGTTGTCGATGCTAATTTTGACTTGTAAACGACTTTTGCTGCCTATATAATGAACGAGAAAAAAAAATGATTCGTCTATACTAGTTGATATCATTTTATGTAACTTATTATTGAATCACATCGTCCGGTTTTGTGGATACATGCAACGACGAAAAATTTGCGTCGCGCCATCGAAACATGCCTGCGCTCACGCTACAGTTTTTATTTCTTTTCTTTTGCTCTCGTGTCGAGTAGTTAAAACCGTTATCTTAATCGATCAACGCGGAATATTGTTAGCGATGATGAAATTCAATGTGATAATGCACACATTAAACCATGTGTCCGTTGTGTCCAAACCGATTCAATTCGTTGTTAAATGCATGAAACATGGAAATTGATGTTAATAGATCACATGAATTGTTCGCTTAAGCTGGGTTCAACTGGGTGAATCGGATCAATCGGATCGATCAATTATTCGGAATCGATTTGTGCGAGATTTTAAAAAAGCACTGCACGGTTACTCAATGAATCGTTAACATTGAAATTGGGGAATGTTCAGTTGAAACGACCACTTTTGGTTTTAGGTTTTTTTGTGTGTGTTGCTGTGGTTATCAGAAATTCATCAATAGTTTGTTGTTGTTGTTGTTGTTATTGTTGTTTTTTTCCTTCTTTTCATTATGGAACGAACTTCAACTTAATTTCCACCGAAATCTCTTCAATAGACATGCCACACAGTCTGTACGTCGTTTGTAACCAATTTGTGCTTTGGCAATATGTTAAAACAAAAAATAACGGTAATAATAAGTAACAAACGCACACACACATATACACTTGCTCTAGCCATACAAAATGAATCGGGTAAAATAATGATGAAGCTTAAGCTTTTGCCAAAACAAAGATGTATTGTCGTGTTGTGTAATTAGCATTTTTGTACGGCGGAGAGTAAAAAAAAATAATCAAATCTGTTTTTTTTTTGTCTTTCATGTATCAATGTTGCAATACGCGTCGCACACTTGAATATAATGGCATCACTAAATGAAAATGGTCGCATTTTTAAGGCAAATATGTTACAATATCCGAAAACTTGAGCCTATTTATTTCATTTTTTTTCATTCTTTCCACACAAACACACAGATACATGCACATGCACACAATATTTGGAGGGGACACAAACAAAATTCTCCCGTTTTTTTTCTTCTTTCTTCTGTTTTTCAATGATCCATGTCGCACAACTATGTGAAATTGTTTAAATTGTATTCGAATGCAATCACTCAAATCTGAGATCAATGATCAACGCGATGTTATTGATTTTATTCATTTATTGCTATACTGGCATCCAAAATTCAAACCGGTCACAAAAGAACCATAAAAAATCTATTTTTTCACACTTTAATTGATATTTGTCATCTTCTGCTGTTCGTTTTCCTTCGATTATAATGAGATAATTATGTACCTTTTTGTTTCTCTCAAACAAATCGCTAAGAGTAGTTCCAGGAGTTCAAATTTGTGATTGCAATTGCATGAACCGTATGAATAATAAGCGAAAACAAATTCTCCGTTGGCTCAGAAGGAGAAGCAAAAAAAAGAAACGAACAAACGCGCGCTTTACACACGGGACAAAAAGGTAAACAATACTCGCTTCGCACAAATGGCCACTAAAATGAGAGAGAACTCACAAAAAAGCCAACCGCACCATTTAGTTTATGATCTCGTTATGATTTGGCTACGAATTTTGTACACCGATCGTGGCTCGGCCGATGTGTTGTTGGCAAAGTGAGGAGCCGCTGCATCGCCTATTCTCGAAAATCGATGAATTTGAATAAATCACAACAACAACAACGACGACGACAACGACAACGTCAATTATTATCACAAACGTTACGTATGCTGGTGGATATCCCACCACCACAACACATCTGTAGCTGTCGCGCAGTGGCATACTGTTTTCCTTTGGCAAGTAGCGTATATGTTGGTTTTTGTGCCCTGCAGCTCATTGAAATGTTCGTTTTGTGCGACTATTGTAATTCCCCTTCTTCATCGTTTACCGCGAATGTTGCTGTGTTTCTTTTTTTTTCCAAAAAAGAAGGATGACGCCGAATGTGATTGTATTAGCGGTATTATGCAGTCATACGCTGGTTTTAGATACGTTTTCATGTGCGTACTCTTTTTCTCTCTTTAGTTTTATGATCATTTTTTTGCCGTATACAAATCTAGCAGCATAATTTGATCATTGCGTCGATCGAATGTCATGGGAATTGGTCAAAATGCTACACACACACACACACATTGACTCATTCATTGGCCAATTGTTTTTGGAATAGACTGTGATCGGTTCGACGTTTTGACGCCACTATTGCATTCCGTTGTGCTCAGTCAGCAGATCATTAGATTGAGATTGGTGAATTGCAATCGGTGACGTTACGAGCCGTACTGGTGTTAATTTATCCAAAATGCACATTAACTCTCCACCTGCATTCATGCGGCCTGAGATCGTGAATGTGTGTCAGGAAAGGTATAAAAATTGCATGTCTCCTTTCCTTATGCAATCACAAGATTATTTGTAAGTACTTGCCAGCTAGCTAGCCAGCCAGCCAGCCTGCATTCGAACTATTTTATGTTGCCGTATAAATTGAATGCATGACATAACCGATAAAAAAAAATCATGCGATATGCGCGAGTTTTCATCACACAAACAGCACACACGACTTACTGATTCTGATGTAATAAAAATAACTTCTTTTTTTTCAATAATCAGTTAAAAGCGATGTGAGTTGCATCGATAATCATACATATATACACTCTCAATCTGATATGAGTGTCAAATGGCTGGGATCGAGTTGGTTGGGACACTATATAAATCCTGCTCTTATTATCTCACTCACACTATGGACACACGCGGTGAGAACACGGTAAACAAAATTTTGTCAACGTTGAATTCAATGAGAAAGAAACGATTGTGTTTTACTTGAAATCGACTGGCCTATCTTTCTCTTTCTGGTCCAGGCAAAGCGCGAATTTCATACTTTAATGCGCAATGCACATATTAGAAAGTATGACATACCGCTACTGCTGCTGGTGCTCGCTTATGCTGTTGCTGCTGCTGTCTTTTTTCGGTTTTTGCATACTGCACATATGATAAATTGAGATAAATACGATACCTCTCCTCGCCTGCTTCCATGCATGGTGTTTTTGCTTTTCTCGACTTTGCCTCATTTCACTCCATTTAACGGATAAATACAAAGAAAATTACACGACGACTTAATTGAATTCGAAAGTATCTCTCATGATTTCATACGCAACTGACGTATAAACATAATGTGATGGAATCGAGGAAATAGATGTGAGGATGTGTAATCAGACCCAAAATAAAAAAAACTGAAGAGAAACAAATGAAGAAAAATAGTACACAGCAAAACATTTGAGTGTAAAGTGTACACTTGAGTTAGGTTAATATAGCGGTTTCAACTATTTTAGGAGAATTTACACCGAATTTTGGGTAAAATGAGTTGTTTTCTATGCGTCTGTCCGAATGGCTACTGTTCATGTACGCACTAATACATTGGCATGCACTGGTGCCGAGTCTGTGAGTTTGTATATATTGTATAACCCGTTGAGTACAAAAATTACAATACATACAAGCTCACAGACTCGGCACCAGTGCGTGCCAATGTATTAGTGCGTACATGAACAGTAGCCATTCGGACAGACG